>NW_020215955.1:153398-303210 GCF_003070985.1 Temnothorax curvispinosus | reverse complement strand
TATACAGATGCTCTGTGTAGAAAGAGTCTACGACGGCTCGTTTTATTGTTGCCCCGATATCGATTATCTGGTTCAAAAACTTTACACGTTTCTTTATAAAAAAAATATCGTGTGCACGTGGGCATTAACACAATTAATAACACGATTTAACCAAGGATAGCAGCACCTGTCACGAAGAAATAGAAGTACCGGTCGACCAATAGGCTGCGTTCTTAGGTTGGCCTATGTATTCTCCTTCTTTAGTTTAATGAAAAATAAAAATAAGAAAAGTGGGGTACTCGGTTATATACTACTTTTCCTTACAATTCTATCGAAAATTATATTGATCATTTTGGACCATTTTGAACATGGATCATTTTGAACCTTCAACTAAAAAAAGATATCGTTATATTTTTGTAGTCGCAGATGCATTTTCAAATTTGTGTGGCTATTCGGAATACGACCAACTAGATTAACAAAGGTTTTATATAAATTAAATAAATTGGTTGTAAATTGGTATGTACATACAAAGTCTTGACATGTACAAACCTTTCATCATTCTTAGGGAAAGTAAAGAAATGACAATTTGAGTTTTTGTTCGTAGTTTGACAGTCTCGAACACTGCAAATTTTATAACTTTTCTTTTATTCATTTTGGCGACACACTGATTTGCACTGATTAACGAATTTTTAATTTTTACGATACTAATCGGTTGATATGTTTGTGATTAATCCGATTGCTAAACGTAAGAATACCCACTATATTTCACCGAAAATTTGAGCGCTGTGGTATCACACCGACTTTGCATTACCACATATACAAAAATCCTCTGATTGGTGGCACCATCGAAAATGGCGATGCGCAAACTACAAAAAAGGGTTAAGTGACAGTATACTATGTGACTAGTTATACTATGCCCTAACTATCGGCCAAATATGGACAGGTGACCAATAGAGCAGCTAGCGCGCGCGATAACGTCGTACATGACGCGCGATATCCAATAAGCGTGCAGCGATGAATACAAAAGCTGTACGTTCTGCCGGAGCCCAACATAGAGGCAACTAGAAATCACTAAAATTCCCCATGCGGATGCATGTCATTGGTTAATCAATTTCCTTTGTAACTTAGTCGATAGCCAATAAAGAGAACATATAAATGTAATATATTGTTTTTTCGCTTTTTCTTTTTATTTAACACAACGATTAATGATAATTATACGCTATAAACCTTGCTTGATCAATAAGAAACTTATATACGGAAGCACATATCAAAGTATGTTGTAGTTATCGAGAACTAAGGTAACAAAGGTTCGGCCCGGTGAAACGCATACTCCCTCGTCTTCGCCAACCGAAGGTTGTGAGGGAGCAGTCGGGAGAAAAAGTCTTTATTATTAAAACAAAACGTTTTTATAATAAGAGGTTTTTAAACTATATATTTAACTATATTTAAACTATATATTTTCCAATAAATTTTATTGGAAAAGAAACGTTCCATTGAACGTTTTTCGAATGGACATATTTACTCATGAGAAACGTTTCTAGAAATCGGTTATAAAACGTTTCGAAAAAACGCTTATAAAACATTTCTGAAACGTGTATGTGCTACCTGGGTAGCGATAAAATTGCCGACAAAGCTACGCCATTGATGCATGGCTTCCGATAGGTTGAAAATTTTGTCGCTATCGCTATCGCTATTGCCTCGCAAAAACTTGTACCTGTGTAAAAAACTTAATGTGGACACAGATTATATCATTATATTCATTATAATATACCAGATCTGTTGCTCTGTTGCGATATCAGATTGTTATACAAACTTATGAAGAGTCACACACTTTAGTTTAATTATCGGCCGCTTGGTGCCTTTCACCTTGTATCTTTGCGATTATTTAAGTTGTTTGCAAAATTTATGTTATACATTTATATTAGAATTTCTAATATTTTAGTCGAAAATCTTGCAAATAATTGGATAACTTTATATCTTTAATATTAACTAAGTTTTATTATTTAGTTTAATTTTACTATTAGCTCCATTTCGGAAAAATAAAATTTACAAAAAGTTTCCTTAATTCTCGATAGCAGTTGTTTTGTAATGATTCTTATATAAGGATGAGGCATAGATGGATACTTTGGATCCTATAAGGCAGAACTCATGATCCGATCTTGTACTCAAGATCGTTCTCGTCATACACTCGAAATGTTGTATGGTCATTTTACTTGCTGGGGATGGTAGTCTTAAGACTGTCCAGACATTCGGACGGTCTTGAGTATACGCTCGGACTGTGAATATTGTTTCTAAGGATCTGGTAATCTGATACTAGTCAGAAAAGTGTCATCTTTACCTTTACCTTTACCTGTATCTTATAAGACTAATAAAATCATATAATTCATCATTATATAATTAGGAAATTGTTTCTTCATTCGGTTTTTACTGCATTAATATGCATTATGTGAAACAAATAAAATCCGGTGATAATATTCAAAAGAAATCAAACATAGCATTGAGGACAACCGTTGTTGAATCGATTACGTATCGATCACAATTGGACATAGATATTGGTAACAATTCTGTGTCGGTCCGACCATATTGTGTATTGATCATAATTGTATTGTAATCTCGATCATCCTCAATTGCAATACTATACTCTATACATACAAAAATCGAGTGAAAAAGCAGTTTCCTTGTTCCATTTCCACTAGTTATATTCACCATTATTGTGTTCAATTAATATTATTATAGTAGTAATAATGGTAAGTCGGTGGTTTTACCCGACGTAAATTCAGCTTTCCAGGATCTCAATTTTAATAGTAAGTCGGTGGTTTTACCCGACGGTTAACATACTAACTAATATACTCGATCACGTAATAATTTAAAAAGTCAGGTAATGGTTTAGGTTTAGGTGCTTGCAGCACCAGGGCTGGCTGAACTGGTAACGTTGACTACCATTTTTTTTTTTACAAAAACTGTATTTTTTAATTTTTGCAATATATGACTACAGGATGATAGCAGATATTTGTTCTGATATCGCAACGGTTCCGGTATCCGGTATCCTGTGTCCGCATTAAACTCGTGTTTTGCCGATAGAGCCTCCCGATGTAATCTGACAGCAGATTGTTGGCAAAAACCGAGCAAAATCTGTTCATTCGTTAAACATTTAAATAAAATACAGCATTAAAATTTTTAATGGTAGATTTTGTTCACTTTCTACGATCAAACTGCCATTACATTCTTTTAGCAAAATTTGAGTTGTTATATTTCTGCTGGCATTCTATCGGCAACATTTGCGGCAGATATTTTCAAAGTCTATTCTTGACATATTTGGGCCGGGCTATGTAGGAATAATGTTTATGAAATGAAAAATTCTGTTGAATTTTTGCCGACAATCTGCTGTCAGATTATGACGGGCACATTCTTCCAGCACAAAGCACGAGTTTAATGCAGACAGAGATGATACCGGATCCGTTGCGATATCTGAACAAATATCTGCTATCAGCCTGTAGTCATATATTGCAGGCAGTTTGTTTATTACTGGGATAATATCGTTTGTTATAAGTTTTAATCGCTGATGATTAAGAGGAAGGGTGCAATTGCGAAATTATTTTACAAAACTGCTCATATTTCTTTTTCTTTTCATTATTAAATCAACATATTCGAACCATTGAATTTTTTCTCATTATTGTTCTCGTCATTAAGTAAATGTATTCAAATAATTAAACAAATTTTTTTTCTTCATATGATTGACTACAATTTCGATTTACGTGAAAAAATTCTACGATCATATTTAAAAGAATGATAATACGCGCGGTTATATATATCTTGCAGATACATCGGCATGCATCTATTATATTGAGTCTATATAACTTTACGTTATGTTATTATTTCATTTAATAGTTTATCTATATAATTAATAGAATGCTAACAAGCTACATCAACATAATTCTATTAATAATTTCTTACCATAATTATAATACAAACTCAAACATTAAGTCACGTTACATTTATTGCCGTGATATCTTGATAGTTCTCAGTACTACTTTCATTCTCTTATGATTTTATAAAACTATTTGTGGGGCTACTTAAAAATAATATTTCGGAATTGTTACATTACAGTTAATAGCCAGAACTATTTTCTTTCTCGCAATCAGTGCAAACTGTAAAGTAAGAGTCGCCCGAAAAGTTTTGCGTTTCGTTCGAAGGGCCGTCCCGTTCTAAAAATTCTACGCCAAGGAGTAGCGCGCGACCATGCGAAACATCGTCAGGGGCCGGCCTCGATGGACGATCGATATGATGGATCACCGTGGCCCTCGCAGACTCCCAGCGCGAGGAGGAGAGCTCGATCTCGGTTCTCCATTCTCGCGCATAAATCGAGCGCCGGGCCGCGGCCGATGGGGCTTTATTTCCGGTACTTAAGCCGAGCCGTCGGAAAGCCGTCGGATACAAAGCCAAAGCGCCATAACCACTTAAGGGAGCTTTTCGCCCACCGTGGGTGGTTCATAGCGGAATCGCGGAGTAAGCGGATTTGGCCGCTGTTATATCTTTATAAATGGAACTACTCGGGGGCTCCCGTCCGCGCGCGCGCCAGCGCGGACGTTCCATATCGCTCAGAGGATTTGCAAAATTACGCCTTTGTTGCCGGTCGCGCCGATCCCGACTGGAAAATCTCAAGAAAAATTGTCGTTGGTCTCTGAGCCGTCAGATTGACGCGGATCGCCTGGCGAGTAATGACACTCCGGTAATTGACACTTTATCGCAGAGTTGTGCGGTAAATTTCAAGATTACACCTATAATATAAATTATGTTTACACGAATCTTTTTCATAGATAATCAATGTGAATTAATATAAATTGATGATTGATTTTGGTAAATTGATTAATTTCTTTAAACTGTATATATTTTTGCAAATAATCCTACAAAAATAAAAAATAGTTTTAAACTAGATTAGATTAGATTTTAGTTATATTTATTTGTTAACTATACAGTGTGACATATATAAAAGATATAATTACTGTAATTATTTGGCTAGTGATTAATTACTTATTTTCAGTATTAAAAGAACTGTTTTTAATGCTTTTAATGCTGAAAATAAGTAATTATAATCACTAGCCAAATAATCGCACTATTAAACTTCTATAAGGGATGATATTAATATAGAAACATTATTTTACAGGATATATTCTTATAGATGGCGATTAATAAACGATCATTTTTTTCTGTTATTTTATTTCTGTAGAGAAAAGAATGTAATGATTTCTTGGCCGTGTTACGCAATGGCGATATCCCAGAATACTGCTTTTCCGACTACGGAAATCTTCCTGGGAATATAACGTGTGCCTGCCGAGGTAGCGTTATCGTGCACCGAGAATATGTTTTCACAAGTTACGCACGTAATTTAGCTGTAGAGTTAACAATTTCGAACATAACTAATCTTCAATCCTTGTCAGTATCGATAAAATGACAAACAATCTTTAATAAGGACACTAAACATGTATTTTTTTTAAAGGAGATTTAAGAATTAACAACAGTAGGTACGCTCGCTCGGCATTTCGTAATCAAGCGTTCGCTGATAAATCATTACTGCCATCGTTGACGCAGTGACACGCACTCACAGCACGCAGAGAATAACAGAGAACGCGAAAAAACACAGCTGTGTGATATGCCAGCTGTATGCACATTGCACGTCAAAGATACAATACATATTGCATTATGTTGGAAAAATCAGTATCGTCCAGTACGGACAATCAGTTATCCAAAGAAGATTATTTAATAATGAGAGCTAAGCAGGCACTACCGAGCGATATTTATGCCGCTAAATCTTGGCTAATTACCGCAAAATCATTATTTCCGCATAGCGCGAAAGTTCAGGTTAGTACCGGCTCGTCATTGTACATATACTTGATCTTTGCTTCTTTATTTTATATGTTTACTTTATATTTTTTTCCTTTACTTTTTTTTATACGAAGTAATTTCCGAAGAGTATTGTCATAATTTTCAATAACTGGATTTGAATCAAGGTTTGTCTCTGTAATGATCATATAGGTACTGATTTCAATCTTTTCTGCTTTCAGTTTGAGGCATATCGTATCGAGAAATTGTCAAAAAATGTGAAAGAGGCAGCGAAATGCTTCAGCGAGATGTGAGTATCGATCACTATTGAAATTTATGTACATATAAGACTTTCTTTTAATCTTTTCTTAAACGTAAGCACAGATTCCAAAATTTTCCGGACGATCGCGATATATGGAAAGAGATAGAAACGATAACGACGTGTCTTCGCTTAGAACAGTGCGACAGCGAGGCTGAATTTTTGTGCCAGATGTTTCAACATATCCCGCAGGATCTACAACATAGGCTGCTCGTAATGACAGCGGATCATAGCGAAGACACGATGGAACATTGCAAATTATTGCTATTACTACTGCGCAAGTTTCCTCAAACCATAGCGACTCATGGAGTATGTATCTTGAATTATGAATGAGAGGATACTTTGATTTTTAGGCGATACTTATTTGCGTTATTGTTTTAGCCACGTTTGGTGGAAACTCTGTTAACTGCGGAGAAACACAGTCATCCAGGCCGAGCTGTGAATGGTTTCAGAAGATTATTGGCATGCGACGCATTGCCACTGCTTGGTGGTGCTGTAGTAGAATTGAATGCTCGTCTCAGTTTACGATTGTTATGTAAGGCTGTAGAATTTTATTTAGCGTACATACAGCAACCACAAGACACGCAAATTCAAAATCCATGGGACAGACTTTTCCAAATCGTGGAGCTAATAGGCAAGAAATTAGGATGGGAATTGAGCAGTTTATTTGCTATGCCTTGGAATCGCGAAACATACAGCGATAGACTGCAACAGTATGCGATTGCACATAGCACTGGTCTGTGCGACGAGCCTATTGTCAGGCAATTATTGATGTGTACAATTGTAGTATTATTAAGAATACTGAACGAGCATAACGGTCTTATTTCTAATGAAGAGACAACGTATTGTCTTGTAGAAGCGTTTGGGGAAGGAGTATATTCCTCGGCAGGTAAAATATTATGTTTATGATTATTTGGATAATTAAATTTTATACTTATATATCTTAAATTTCATGAACCAGAATCCAAATTGAAAAAGCGAAAGCGAGATGATAATGCTGGCGTAATAATAACCAGTGACAGCGATTACAATGGCAGTGGCCTAGCAGTGGCAGTAAAATTATGGGACTTGTTACACAGTAGTGACTATCTTCAAAGAGAGATAACCAAATTGAATCAACAATTACGGCTAGATAATTGGCTGAATCTTTTCTTAACGGATTTAGCAGTGTATAAAGGTTTACATCATGAAGTATTGGCCAGATTAACAGAAGGGGGTAATTTAGCCTCTAATCTTCGTTCAGCCAGTACATGTTTCTTCTTGAAAGATTATAAGGTGCGCTGTGATTATATTTTCATTGAACCTTAATCAATTATATAGGGTGTCCCCTAGTATTTTCAATCTTTCTTTTCCGAAGCTATTAAATAATCTTTCTTCTAGAGTATGTTGGATTATATTATTCTGGTTGTAAACTCGTTACCCACTGCATCAGGCAAAGTATCTCACAATCTGACAGTTCCAAGCATGAGACATTTACATTATTTGACTCTCGCCCGTTTCCCTATTCTACAATATTGTTGCAGATTGCTTCTTTTAGCTATAAAGGTAATCATTCTTTTTTTTTTGGTCATAATATCCTATAATATTGGTAAATATATGATTGATTTGGCTTCAGGAAAATTTTTCTTTGCCCGGAAATATTGGAGACTTGGCTATTGGACATGCATTGGTCCTTATGCAGATAGATTGGCCACAAGAAGCTAGTACTTTAACTACAGTGACAGAACGAATTCTCAATCGTGGAAATTTTTCTTATCCATTGTTCCAAGGGTATATAATATGTGTAGATATTTTGGAAGAATTAACGTATTTATGGACTGAACATGGCGGAGGGGTATCGCTGGACATAACATCAGGAACAGGGATTATTCAAAGTACATATAACTTTCTTTAATATAATACTTTACCTATAGAAATAAAAGAGTATATTACTACGTTTACGCAAGCGTTACTTCTGTAGTAACTTACGATATATCACACGTTTACGCGGAGTAAATTATCACAAGTTACTACAAAATCCCGTTTACGCGAAGGAATTATCGTAAGTTACTACGAAAGTAACGCTCGCGTAAACGTAGTATATGAGAATTATTCTAGATCGCCGCATTACAACCCGCGGTGCAGATAAAGGAGTACGCGAGGAATTAAAACAAGCCATGCGTCGACAAGCCGCACGGGATGGTATCGACCCTTTAGATGAATTGTTACAAAAATTTATCATTAACGAGCAAGGCGCCATTCTACATAGCTTAATCATCCAATAAATTTTGAGTCTTACTATACACAACAATATTTTTACATCAAACTTTTTGAAACAGTTTCCAACGCCCGTAACATAGTTTGTTCCTGAGATTTGATTTAACTCAATATAATCACGTGATACTTTATAAATTATTTATACAGATTTTATAAAGTATAATATACAAGTTTGTACAATTAAAGAACGTTTATTTTTATTTATTGCAAAATCCCATTTTACATGTTAAATATATATATTGAACACAAAGACCACAATTTTCAAGATTTATAAAAAAACAAATATTCAATTTTCTCATATAATAGATTTTAATATTATAATTATATATACATATGATTAAAACAAGATTTTTCTTAAGGCTCCCGGGTACTCGTCATTTCTGTTGTCATCAAACAAAAATAGAAGCGGCGAGTATCCAAAAGTCTTAACATTTTGCCTTTAAATCTTTTTATATGGACGTCTTCTGTAAATATCTTAATTTCTTACAAATATATATCTTTAATAATAAGATTAATAACTAAAAAAATAATGTAAAATTACTCTTATAATTGATAATTGATAAAATATAATTTTCAAAGCAGGGTTTATGAAATTTGATTAACAAATAATGTGTAATTGATTATGGGTATAATTATATGCTACATTATTAATTACTCACTATCGAGATTATTATACAAAGTTAATATAACAAATAATTCTCTTGTTAAGGCTGTTTAGAATTATAAAAATTCATAATGAATATATGAACAATTTAGATTTTTGGGCATTCTATCTAATGTAAACGCTCAATTGAAGGGCACTTAGAAGTAATACTTTAATTCCAGGCATAAAGGAAGCTATTTGACTAAAATCTGGTCCTGACACTAATTGCGTATGTAAGTCTAATCCGCCTGTATAATTGCCATTTTGAATCATCTGTGATATCTGATGTAAGCCTTGCAAGGTATTCTGAGATAACTGAAAAAAGATAATTTGTTTCAGATGCACACAATGTACAATAACGTTACAACTGACTTACCTTATTCTCTCTAAGGCAATCGTATAACATTTCCAATTTCTTTGACACATCTTCTATCTTCCTTTTGATTTGCTAGAAAGAAAATACGAATACAAATGTCTTAAACAGTAAAAAAAAAATTATATATATAAAATAATGTATTATGTAAATATTGTTACATATATAATATTTTTAAAATCAAGTATTTACCGGATTCTTCGCAGTTTCATAGCATTGATTTTTTAATTCATCTAATATTGTTTTTAAATGAATATGTTGCTCGGGTATAGGTGCTTTAGGTTTCTCAGGTTCCGCCACCCTCGCAGGCATTGCAGGTTGTAACGGTTCAATTGGTTTGTTAAATGGTACCGTATTCGACACACCTTGCCTGAATTGCGAATTATAAAGGGGAGGTTCTTGATAGAAATTGTCTTGAGGTAATGGCTAAAAAAAATATGTCAAAGTATAAATCATAAATGCATCCATACAAATGCGTATACAGAAATTATATGTAAAGCTTACACTCGATTCTGGTTGATTAGTTTGCAATGGATGCATTATTGGATTTTGTGGTTGATAATCTGTCTTCGGCTGGAAAAATATGAATAATTCATTTTTAGTAATGCATTCTTACTATAAACTTTTCAGCCACTTTGCAGTGGTGATTGATGACGCATTTATGGCACTATGGAAATAAATAAAAGCTTCCAGACAATAAAGCTCCACAAATTCACTTTGATATTTAAAGTGATAACATCAATCAAATGTATGAAAAGTTCTTTACGTTTATAAAATTTATGTCGTGTAAGATATAAATAAATAATAATAATCTGCGTGATACAAGTTTCAAAATGTAAAGCAGTTTGATCTTTTCTTTCGTATAACACGCTTATTAGTTCATATCACACAAATAAAAGATTACATCATAATCAGTTAGATTAATTCTATTAAGTATGGGAATGCAGAGGTAAACACTAATGATAATATATTATACAATTACACGAAACATTGTAGATATAGCATTCTCGACATATGAAACCGACTACCTTAACGTCTACACCCTTTGAATGTTTTGCCTTCCACTTCTTAGTACCAGAATGTTCCGCAGACATTTCGTTGTATAGTGCTAGTACTGGCTATATGATTTTATAACGAATATATACATATATCAGTATCTAAACGTAAGAGATTTATTCGATCGAAAGACAAGGAAATAACACGAATAGGGGCTATTAATAGGAACTAAACGTTGTAAACTCAAGATTATAATTTACCTGTGGTCTGGAACTTTTCGCAATGGGCGGATCGTTCCATCCAGACGATTGCGGCGGCATTTGATACGCATTTTCACTCCCGTATGTTTGCGTTTGTGAAGTAGGCTGCGATCTAATAGGATCGTACATTTGGGTCTGTGGCACATTTTGCAACGGCGACATTATGTTCGGCTGAAGCGGCTTGTACGGTTCCGGTTCTTTAGGAGTATTCATAAAACTTGGCGGTTGATTGGGATAGACGTTACCCGGCACAGGAACCTGAGGTTGATACGAATTTTGCTGAGGGTAACCAGGAACAGGTGGGACTTGCTGAGAATTGTACGATGGATTTGACGATGGAAAATTGCTCTGACCATATGACGGAGTGGATTGCACAGAAGGATCTATCAAATATTTCGTTCTCGATTGCGGTCCAACGCTGGATGGTCTTGAGCCACTCAAGTTAGAACTGGATGTCGGTGGAGGCGGAGGAAGAGGCTGAGCTGGGATTTGATTGTACGGGTGTGATGTAGAATATTGATCGTAAATTGTAGATTGCGCTTGAGGAAGGGGAGGAGGGGGCATTCCATACGGCTGAGATGGCTGAGACGGCTGAGTTAACTGATTTGTAGGAGCTCCATAAGTTTGCTTTAGTGGAGTCGTGTTCCAATTCTGGACTGAAGGTGCTGTTTGCTGTAATGGCTGCTGCAGCAGACCTTGCGACACTCTTCGTGGCTGTTCATAATAGTAATTCTGAGCTGCAGGTTTTGTAACATGCCTCTGTTCTTGCATGTAACTTAAAGCTTTGCACAAACGATCTCGCAGCATCGAAATTCTTTGCTCTTGACTGTTCCCAAGATAATTCAAGGCAGCTTCTAGATCCCCTTCTGCCGCCAGCATCTCAGCGTACTGAGACAGCACAGTGGCAATTTTATCCTCTATCGGAACTTCTCTGATACCTTGATGGAGTTCCAAAGCTTTTTGCATTATTACGATCAGTTCTACCACTTCTTGAATATCAGCATCAGACACTTCAATTAATTTATTCAAATTGCCAGAGCAAATGTAACAAATTTGTGCTTGCTTTTTAAGAACGGGATTTTCACATAGTACCAAGCGATCACCAAGCATATCTGTTATACACAATTCATATTGTAAACATGAAGACAGTAAATGATAATAACAAATTATTGTTGTAACAGTTTATTGTATTCTTACCGCACAAGGCAGATCGCTCTTCTTGAGTAGTGGAATGTGTAAATATACCAACTAGTGCTTCCTTCCAACACTTTATATCACTGTTCTTAATAACTTCAGCCCAATTTTCACTAACTAATGAATTGATGAGAGAATTTAATGCACTAGAGTGCTCCAAAAAGTATTTGTATTGGGTACGTGCTAGTAGATCAGGACCAGCAGCCATCGAAAGAATTATAGCGTCGGCGTACCTTTTGCTAGCAAAACACAAAGATACAGCGGCCTCAATATTTCCTAAGAGAATGGCTTGAGTGATAAGACCATCTTCATCTAAAAAATAAACAAAAAACAATACAAACGTAAATCGTTTATAAATTTGTTTTGTCACAGTATTGATGTCATCAATATATGTGTTAATTACCATCAGAAGTATTTATGATGTAAGTACTATCTGCAGGCTTATTTGCCGGTACTTGTTTACTTTGCTGTTGTGCAATAGGATCAAAGGCAGTACTACTGACCATAACATTACCATTTAATACCTGTCAAATAAAAAACACAATTAAAACTAAAATAGTTTAACAGCCAAAATATATTATAGCAAAGGTAGACGACATAAGCAAAAGCGCGATGTAAATCAGTCAAAACCTTACATTATTAAGATTAGAGACACCCTCTACAATATTATTTATATCATCCTGAGGCACAAACTGATTCAGCTTATTATTCATTGTCTCGGTATTGTAACCCAACAACTCCAATATACTCTTTGTCACATTTTCATCAAAGTAAGCACGTACACATCTCCAGATTTTCTTGGTATGTTCATCTGGAGACTTATCCATCTTTTCCGTACAAAAGTCACTGAATTGCTTAGTCTCCAGCGTTGCTTTTAGTTTGTTGGAACGTTGAATAAGACTGGGTTGTATAATTACTTGTGATATAATAACCTTTCTACTCGCTTTCTTGTTTGCTATATTCGGATCAGCAGGCTGATTTTCGAAAATCACTAATTTACCACCAAACTGAAAACGGTATTATTTTTATAAAATAATTTGTATTTTATTACAAAAGAGTATTTTCTGTTTAACAAATATAATATAATATAAAGCAAAATTAAAAACTTACTCCAAATGATGCTCCAAATGGCCTTTTCAACCACTTAGGAGCTTTCGTTAATACTGCCGTCGTTCCTGTTTGTACTGTAGATTGGGTGAAAGGATCCACTCCTGGGAATGAATCCGCTATTTTGTTGGCTGTCTCTTGCTGTTGTCCACCTAATAAAGAATAGACAACAGCATGACCATCAAAACTACTGCCAACAATTAATCCTGGATTTCTTGGACACCAAGACACATCAAAGTTCCATTGAGCTGTTTGGGCTAACTCACAAATCACCTCACCATTCTGTCATTAAAAAATAATACTTAAAATTTCACTAATTTGTTGAAATGCGTAGTAGGAAACATTATGTACCAATGCATTTGAGTTGGGATTCCAACACAAGATTCTGTTATCTTTAGCACAACTCAAGAGTAAGTCAGCATCCTGTGGATTCCATGCGATTGAAAGAACGCCACGCTGATGACCTTGTAGAGTTTTTAAAGGCGATGTTGGAACTCTTACATCCCATAATTCAATGATAGGTGTTTGATCATCTTCAGATGCTAAACACAATTGCGTTCCAATATCTGGGTGCCATTGGGCAATTTTCCAGCGTACCTACATATAATTCAAACATACCAATTGAGATCTTTTCTAAACAGAGAAGTATTTTACCGCGTATTCTATCGCAATATCAAAATGGAAAAAGTTGTACCCTTGTATTTGCATCTGTCAGTTTAAATATCGGCTTCTTTTCTTTCACATTCCATATAACGCAGCACTGGGAAAATGTGGAAGCAAGAATGTCTTTTAAATGTGCTGTAAAATAAAATAAGAATTATATTGATTATCAATAGATCAGATTTGTATAAATAATTAGTTTCGGCGTGCAATTTCCTTGAGCATAATTTGATATAAAGACCTTGTTTGTTCCATGCAATATGCTGAACGTCTTCTGACTGCTGGCTTCGAGAAAGGGTTGTTGGCGTGTTTGTATTAATATCCCAAATAAAGATCTCGCTTTCCGTCGCGCCTGTAGCCAGCTGATTTTCTTCTCGAAAGGGATTAAAATCCAATGCCCTGACAGGACCGGCATGTCTGTGAGGACTGTTTATCAGGCAATTACTCTCCCTGGCCAATAACTTTGTAGCAGAATAGATCTTTATGGTCCCATCCTCACAACCACCGACAATTATGCCTGCTGGATTATTCCCATAGGATTCCCAGATGATTTTGTGAAATCTAGATTGACAAATGTCACTTGATTAGTCAACCTGAGATATTAAATTTAATTTTACGCAAGTCACTGACCTATGATCGCTAGGCACACTGGCCTGAAGCTCCATCTCGTATCCTGGCTGCTGTAGATTCAGCGAGTACAAATCCAAACTGGCAGAAGTGCTGAAACTGGCGTCCAACTGCTGCGCCGCTGTCCCAGCAGCCAGCATGATGGGATGCTGAGCTGACGGGGACCATGCTACGTTCACTGTCTTCAGCAGTTCCTTGACTTTCATCTGTATACAAATGTCAGAAAGAAACTTGATGAAGCTCTTAATGTTCCATACATTTTGTGGGACGTCTTAACAAGTTGTAAAGGAGAAGTTCATTCGTGAGTGACACAGTGGCACTGAAGCAGGAAGAGCCGAGCGACAGCAATTATTAATTGCACGTAAATGCAGTGTCAAAAAATGCGGCCGACGTTACGGTGATCGCATCAGGGACTTGCGTCCGTCGTCGTTCGCGCGATACACGATCGTCGGGACGTTCGTCGAGATCGAACGAACGGCGTTCTCACCTTGGCTCGTAATTCGGGCGAGCGTAAACAGGGAAGTTCCTCGGGCAAAACGACAGACGGGGAGGTCCGGTGAACTCCGGCGAGATGCGACGACCCGTCAAGCTTCCAACGTGGCGTGCTGCACGCGAGCCCGTCGGCGGTGCCGCCCTCCGTCGGCACCGTCGGCGCATTACGTCCGCGTGCCCGTGTTTCCGCGCGTCGGCTGCTGCGAGCGGCGAATGGCGAATGGCGACATCCCTCGGCGTCGAACGTCGGGCGTCGGAGCACTCGCCTCCGCTACTGACACTACTGACGGGAGCTAGAGCATTCTTCGGGACACTGCGAGGTAATATTAGCAAGGTAATATTAGTATTGTTAGTTATTCGCTTTTCATGACGTTGTTGGCTAATAGAGCATCCGTTTAAGTCCGCTTGTCTATCGTTTTTCAGCGTAAATTGCACTCGGTACGGGCGTTCTTTCTCTCGTTCCGAAGCTCTACGTTTATGGTATTGCATGATGCACTGACATTGCATCACCGGTTTCCACACTGCGTTGCGATAAATTGTTGATTGTCTCAAGATCGTCTCAACATCTACTTTCACTTAAAAGTGAGTTACAACTTAATTGACTAAAGGGTTCAAGACAGTTGTACTTAATGATGTTCTGTATGATATTGATATCGTTAGCAATTATTGTGGTATATTCTGCAATTTTTCTTTTGTTTGTTGTATAAATTTTCAAATTATTTGCTTTTGCATTTGTTTACACGCTGCAGAATTGATTTGACTCAAAAGCAATTATTGTATAAATGTATATCGCATTATATTATCTATTCTCAATGTTATAACATTAGCTTTTTGCTTTGTTTTTCCTTCTATACTAAATTTATCTAATAAATGTTCAGATAATAGATGTTCTTTGCAACTTGACTGTTTTATTGTAACATAATTATATTAATATAAAAAACTTATTATTTTTATTAGTATAATAAAATAAATATATATTCAATAATAAGTGAAACAGGACACGGTGTAATATACAACCAATTAGAGAAATCGCTATTTAAAGTCCGGGCTGGATCTTTTTTGGTAGTCTAATAATAATATTATGTGAATTTTGTATATTTTTTCCAAACTCACTCAGTAAACTGCACGCTAATTTTTTGTTATTTTAAATATATATATATATATATAATATCTACTAATGCAATGCAAACTTCAATTTGCTATGTAAATTTAATTGATATAAATTTTATCGATATGAAAAATATAACTGAATTAATGAAAATGTTGTTAGTTCTGAAAAGCAAAACAATAACAAACCATCTTTCTTCCAGAGTCCAGTTCAGAAATTCTTGGAATCTTCTTTTTTTGTCGCAATGACCCGACCTATACCGATCACGAAGAACTCGAGATAACAGAGGCCGGATCTGAGTGATAATTTCAGGCAGCTTGGTAAAATAAAATGAAGTGGAACGTCCCGAAACTGATCAGTGCTTGAACTGATCCTCTGCCGGTACGCGTCGAGGATATGACCAAGATTGATATTATGGATTAACGGAGCAGCAGAATGTGGCCTAGATTAAGACGATCACGACGTCTTTCGACGATCGTTTTCTTGATCGTTGTATTCATAGGCACGTTTCTGATTTGGTCTAGGAGCAGGGAGAAAAGCATCAATCTGCAAAATAACTTGGGGTATGAATTAACATAATTAATTTTTATTTAAATTGATTTAAGTACTGATTTAATTTAGAATGCTTCTGACTGTTATAGATCACATGGAAACCAGAAAGATTACATTGATCATCGAGGAATTCATGTAGTAGTTGGTCATTACATAGGAGACTCAGTAGATTCCTTGAAAATGCCAAACATCACGAAAGGTAATAAATATAATTATATTCAAATCTGTTGAAATGTTAAAATCTGAATAGAAACAACTTTTTCTTTTAGATGTTATTAATCAAAATTTATTCAACCCCCTGCCGTTTGAAGGCAAAAATGGAGAACCTGTAGTAATACATCCAAAAGATTTTTACAAGATGCAGCAATTATACCAAATTAACCGATTTAATTTAATGGCTAGCGATAAAATACCACTAAATCGATCTCTACCCGATGTTAGGAAGAAAAAGTAAGAGTGCTTATCGTCTAATTTTTTTGTCAGATAAAGATTTAATACCATTTAATTGTCTTAAAATGTCTTAAACAATTCTATTAAAAATATTTTACAGGTGTATTTCACGGTACGCAAACTTAGGTAATTTGCCAAAAACATCAATCATTATAGTATTTCACAATGAAGCTTGGAGTACGCTATTACGGACAGTACATAGCGTCATCAATAGATCTCCGAGAGAACTGTTAGAAGAGATTATTCTTGTTGATGATAATAGTGAAAGAGGTAAGTGAATATAAAATTAATTACAAGATAATTTCAATTTTATCATATTTGTAACAAATTTATCTTCTTTCTACAATCTTGTCATTTATTGCTAGAATTCCTGAAAAATCCTTTGGATGATTACGTCAAAAACTTGAACGTCCCCACCAGAGTTTTGCGATCTAACGAACGGATAGGATTGATAAAAGCGAGAATTTTGGGTGCGGACGATGCTAAAGGTGAAGTTCTCACTTTTCTCGATGCTCACTGCGAATGTACGGTTGGTAGGTAAGCTCCATTATTTTACAATAACCTCTGAAACAGTCTTTTTGATGTTATACACAATGTTATTATTGGATATAATATTTGCAGGATGGTTGGAGCCATTACTTGAAGTGGTTAGTAAAAATGCAACAAGAATAGTCGCTCCAGTAATTGATATAATAAACGATAATACCTTCAGTTATACAAGGTAATTATTCATTCTTATATTTACCATTGTGATAGTACATCTTGATAGAGAGTTTTTACGATTAAGACTTTGCTTTTGTTATTCACTCTCTAGTTAGTATTCTAAGAATTAGTAATTTTGTAGATCGTTTGAGCTTCACTGGGGTGCATTCAACTGGGACTTACACTTTCGCTGGCTAACTTTGAACGGTCGTCTATTGAAGGAAAGACGCGATAACATTGTTGAACCGTTCCGAACGCCCGCAATGGCAGGTGGGCTGTTTTCAATAAACAAAGATTACTTCTTTAAATTGGGCAGTTACGATGATCAGATGCGAATCTGGGGTGGCGAGAATTTGGAACTGTCGTTCCGAGCTTGGCAATGCGGAGGCAGTATCGAGATTGCCCCATGTTCCCATGTCGGGCATCTCTTTCGGAAGTCTTCTCCTTACACTTTTCCGGGCGGAGTCGGAGATATCTTGTATGGCAATCTCGCCAGAGTCGCTTTGGTATGGATGGATCAATGGGCGGAGTTCTATTTCAAGTTCAATCCTGGTGAGATTATTATTAAGGATGATACATTTTATCATCATTATGAATTTATTTTTCCATTCAGTTAGATCTTTAATTTCATGGATGAATAGATTCTTATACCTTGAATTTTATTAGAGGCGGCTAGATTAAGATATAAGCAGCAAATTCGTTCGAGACTAGCTTTACGCGAGAAACTGCAGTGTAAAAGTTTCGAGTGGTACTTGGAGAATGTGTGGCCGGAGCATTTCTTTCCTACGGATGATCGATTCTTCGGCAGGGTATTGTTGATTTTATTGTATAATGTAATAATATTTTTAATAGCATTCAATTAAAATGAGATTAGTCGGTTATAATTTTATTCATGTCAGATAGTGCATGCTGCAACAAAGAAATGCATTATGCGACCGACTGCGAAAGGTTCTTATGCACAACCTTCAGGAAACGCAGTTCTACACTCATGCATACCGCGGCCGATGCTCAGTCAGATGTTCGTGATGACCAAAAACGGAGTGATAATGACTGATGAAAGTGTATGTTTGGACGCACCGGAACGAGATATGCAGCAAAAGACGCCAAAAGTGAAAATAATGGCATGTAGCGGTCGTGAAAGGCAGAAATGGCAATATAATGAACAAGTACCGTATCTCTCTGATGAAGTATCAGCTACGATAATGCTTCTTTTAACGACTTTTACAGTACCAATAATTATTTCTAGACGAAAGTATTTTTGCACGTGCCTTCCGAGATGTGTCTTCAGGCAACAACGGACGATGACACGCCTACAATAGCGGCTTGTACTAAGAATCTCGATCAACAATGGATCTTAGAACCAGTTCCTTGGAAATGATATTCACGATGTTATTAGCAACGAAGAAAAGAAAAGGCAATGCCTTCTGAGTAATCAGTCTATCAGTAACTAGTGTATGTTTTTACTGCTATACCAACTTCACGGCAATTCTCATTGTCATTTCAATGGAAAATTAATATTTTTTACTTTTATACTGACGAAATTAAATAGGACGTATATCTTTGTTCTATGACAAGACTTGAATTATGTAATAAAACATAATAGATACTATTTATCATCTGTATTACTTTTTCTCCATATCCTTCAATTATTATAATTATAATTTCCTGTAAACTTTCTCATTCTTTTAAATTTGCAACTTAATTTCGTTTATTATTCATTTTGATCTTGCTTTCCTTCTCTTTATTGCAATCGGTATTTTTATAAAATTGTATTCAGTATTTTACAACAGATAATCCATATATTTAAAAAAGAGCACAAAAACATATTTTTTTGCTTTGTGCGGTCTTTTCATCTTGGTAAATGGATCTCGTTTTGCAATCTAATGGATGAGATGACTGTGCTTGATCACGGTTAATAATCTGAACATGAATGGTCGTTTCGAGAATAAGAGTGCGTCGATGCCATAATTATCGTATATACATGTACGTGAGCATCGTTTTGCTATACGACTTCCTATCGACATTACCCTTCAAAGTAACGTCGTATCAACGCCAAGTTGGATAACTAGTTTTGAAGTGCCTTAAATAAATGCACGTGGATCACGGGGACACGTTCCTTCGACCTATTTGGTATTGTCTTAAATAGGTAATCCTCCGCTGTCGCAATTCCGAAGAAGATACGTATTGTTAGTGATTCATTGCTAGTTAAGGCCCCGCCGACGAGTCATCTTTATTGTCATCGTTGTCAAGGCTGAATCGAAAATGCTTCAGTTTTATGTCGTTCTATAATCTTGGAACATTAACGATAAACGTCATTTACAAACTCCTTTTTGTTTTCCGTGAAATAGTTATTCTATGATATATTCCTCCTAGTATTATTCAAATATTTTTGACTTATATATATTCATACAAATTTTATTTTTAGATTTGCAAAAATATTATCTCGACAGCAGGAATTATATATTTTAAAGTTTAAAGCATGATGCTTTCGCCGAGAATATTTCATACGTCATACATTTATATGTACAAAAGAAAGACGGATAAATACAACAGATTTTCAAAAATATTCAACTTGTTAAACTCAACGATTATGCATGAGTTCTACGTTAAATTTATCTACATATTTGACGCATTCACCGTCTTTATTTTAAACGTCCAATTTAATTGAAATACGTCGTTACAGTACAACATTCCTAATTAAAAGTAACGTCTCAAGGATCGCGGTTTCTTTCAACCCTGATCAGCTACAGTAGGCAAATACGTTTGCCGAAGGTTAACACATAATAATTTACAAAGTTTTCTCGGCAACATTTATTTTTTAAGATATTATTTCTGCATTTTTGATGATTTTTTTCGAGAATCTGCATTGCATAATAAAGACTTGGGTCAATATGTATACACGTTTTTAACAGAAATATTTTATACAATATTATTTCTGCTATCATAAAATTATATTCAAATGTAATTTTTCTGTTAAATTTTTTTAAATACTGATGTACCAATATATAAAACTACATTAAAAGACAAATATAGCAGCGTGTTATAGTCATTTGCACCGCATTACTTTGCCATATTATATAATCGCAATTATCTTAAAACATTTGTATATGAATATCACAAACGTGCATTGTCCATAACAATTCTGGATAAATTACCTGCCGAAATCTGAACTCTCAAGGTCGGTTGGCGAATTGATTGGAAAGGAAGAATGTTCGTTAAATCATGACGCGCGGTAGGAGATCTATCTCTGTCATATCATTTCGGCGTGATTTCGATCCAGACGATACGAGTTGCATCCGCGGGCTACTTGGCACAATTTACCGATATCTGGGTCAAAGTCACGTCCTCGGTGAGGCTGAGAAAGCACTTAGTCCGAAGCGCACTATTCCGTCCGTGCCTTCGGATCTGATCACCTCCAGGCCAAGTTTGGTCGAGATGAGTGAGACTTTATTTATGGACTCGCGTTGTCTCCGAAACGAACAATTTTTTTTCCCGTCGACGAAGGTAATTGAAACACTACACACCATGCATCTTGCAATGTGCAAAACTCTAATTAAATCTTATTTTTAATTAGAAATAAATTTTGTACGTATATGTCTAATATTATTTACATGTTCTCCGGTAAAAATGCTCATAATATTATTAAGAATTATTTATATTTTATTATATTTTAAATTTATGAAAAATTCTGGAAAAAATCTTAATTTTCTTTAAATTTTGTAAATTTTTTAAAAAAATATAGAATAAAAAATTTTAAAATATTTCAGAATTTATATATATGTATATAAAAAATTCTAGAAAAGATATAAACTTTTTCAGCATTTTCGAAAAATGTTCCAATTCGTATAAAAAATCTAAAAAGTTATAAAATGTATGTGAAAGTTGTGAAAAATTATATAAGTTGTGAAAAATTGTAATAAATTTTTTCAGGAATATTATTTACTTGGTCAGTTGTTCAAATGTGCGCTTGTATTTTACTTCCTCTTATTATAACCGGGACTGTACGTGATTTTATAGAAGAAATCATGATTTTTTGTACTTGATGAAGGCTATTAATGCCGCGATTAACTCCAGATATTCTCCAGATTTCTCTAAATATTCCTCTTATAATATATCGCGGACTCTGATTTTAATTTAAGTTGTAAATACTGTAGCACATGAATAAATGGATGTAGTTTAGGATTGTCAAAGATGTCTCATAATTTTCAAAATTCATCGTCAAGTCACGTCGTCAACTCGTCCACCGGCAGTGCAAGTGTTCCGGTTCTCACACACCTATGACCCTGGTCAAGTTGTCGTTTCTCACATTAATTTGCGGTTCTTCTTTTCAATGTGGGGAAAAGAGAACATAATTTTCTGAAAACGGGATCATTTTCGGTTGAACTCGCTATTAACCTCCTCGACGTATAGCTGTAAAAGAAGCTATAAAAAAGAAGAAAGAGATGATTTTAAAAAGCATTTAAACGCGAGAGAAAGCGTCGCACCAGTTTACGCCGAAGCCTGGCCTCTAGTTTACAATGTTGTTTTGCGAAACGACCGTGTACATTAATGATATAGCAGTTAAAAAAAATTCCAAGAGTAAATATCGTTGAAGAAAATTGAAGATTTATGATAGAAGGATCGATGCACATTGTCAATTTTTAGAATAGATAAACATGTATATATATATATATATATATATATATATGTATATAAAAAGTATACACATAGTATACATAGTATAAAAATATAGAAAATAAATTATTTATGCAATTTATTAATATACAATGTATAGTTGTACATTGCGTAAGAACAATTACAACAAATCATTTTCGTATACATTAGTTGTTCTTTTAATAATAAAGTTACCTTGTTTTTCTGTCGAAAGCTTCGCAGAAAGGATTTGGTGGAGTAAATCTAAACACAAAGAAGTCTTCCTTATATATATATATTGAATCATTATATATATATTTTTTGCATCAAATATTACATATTGACATATATACAGTCATCATCGTGCTGCACACACAAAGGCGTGACTACGTAACTATGTCATATGGAAAATAGGAGTGACGAACAATTATAGGATTGTTCACGGACGTCATCTTTACTTGATCATCCCGTTCGATGAGCCAACACCATTGGAAAGGATTTGAACACTTCAATGGTCATTCCGGAAAGCAATTTCAATTAGCAATTCAAGCAAGAGTGCGAATTAAGGACATAATTTGCTTTTCGATGGAGATCTTGATTTATATATAATTATTAAATAAATATATATTATAATATAAATAATTTCTTTTTAATATATATATAAGATCATTATGTTCTTAAGAACATTGATTAAAATGAGAATAATCGAAATGTTTATAATTAAAGCTGTTTGAAAAAACTTTAAGTTCAGAACAAATTTTCTTTTTTACATAAAAAACAACTTTTAGCTACAAGAACGAACCATTGAAATGTGAAGGCGTCGTTCATCTTTCACGCAACATACAGTTTGTTAAAAGAAAACATGTCTTCTTTGCAACAATAAAACAATACTACGATCGCTCATCTGATTGAAGCGCTTCGCGCCTTTTCCATGCTTTTCAATTTGACTATAGACATAAGGAGAATCTGTGGGATTGAACTGAGCTTGAAAACTTGTGTGTGTTGTGTACGTGTATAATTTGTGTGTCCTTAAATACTACTTGTTCTAAAGGTAACGAGCGCTTTACAGCTTCCTCGGCACACGGCGCCGTTTCCGTGGCTAATAGTTAAAGTACGTATAACACGGTAACCTCGGTCAAATCACAATCGTGGTACGATTTATATTTATATTTGTATGTATATATATTATCTATATTCACATATATATATCTGTGTGTATATATATATATATTTTTTGTGTCTATATACCTCATATAAAAATTAGAGATAATTCTTTACAGTTCTCTTAATACATACCGCGCGCGGTTGACTATATATAATTACAGGATGGTGGTACGAACACTCGTGCGAATCGGATCAACAATTCCATTAGAATTCAACGTAGCGACGATCGAGATCGCGGTAGGGCCCAAAGGTGTCTACAGGACTTAAGTCGTAACTAAAATAAGGATCTAAGCCGGACTTAAATTAATCGAAGATGTTACGTCGTGATGGCATACGCTGCGAGATTAATTAACTTTAGTCCACGTGTCGCGAAATTTGCTCTCTTATATTTTTATTTAAACGTCCGTTTAAAGATGTCGTTTCTCGAATAGCGTTTACCGTCGAGATAACATCTAGACGCGTTGTCGAAGTGAGCGATCTTTCATGAAATTGTGTAATAGCAGCGTAATATCAGCGACATGGGACGCGATCGTGGCGAAAATATCTAATTCTGTTGCAAAAAAGATTTCGGAGATAAGATACTCGAAAGTCCGATGCTCATTGCACTGATTGCACATCGCAGCGTTACTCTTACGGCTTTGTCTAACTAATTGTAAGATTGAGCCTCGAATACGAATTCTAACAGCTAGGTATATGTGTACATCGCTCTTATATGTGAAAAAAACGTTTGCATATAGGCACAGTGCCGTACACATGCTACATATCCTTATCATTAATGTCGCTGTTACGATACGCACTTATACGTGTAGTCGTCGGAATTTATGATTCGCGACTGAAAGGTAACATAAGGCTCGCGTGCTGAGGAGCACCGCAGCTCACGCACGCTCGAACAAACGTTACAGTTTCCTAACGGCGACCAAGCGCGCTCTCCTCTACTCTCCTTCACTATTCTCTTTCTTTTTCTATATGTGTGTATGTGTTTTTTTTCTTTATCTCTGCTTGCCGACTGTCGCAATTCGGTAGAGATCAGATGGCCGAGAGTGTCGCAAGTGGACATGAGTGACCGGTGAAATCACGCACGCGAACTGGAACGCGAAGCCCTCCGAGATGAGATCGAAAAGTGCGAGGCGTGTCTCGTCCCGCGAGTACCTGACGCAATTTAGTCGAGTAGACGCGGCGACGATAACGATGCGGGAGATGAAAGAGCTCGGGAATCGCTCGAGAAGTACCCCGGTTAGATGGTGAACAAGGGAACGGATCTCCTGTGCAATCTTCACGCAAGCCGCGTCGCCTTTGACGAAACGTTCGAACACTTCGTCAGAAGTTTTCTGGGGCTTGTTATTAAAATACTTACCTCCGAGATGTTAGGATACGTTTAAAATCCGAGATATAAGCTCTTGTCAGTTAAAAAATAAGCGTAGTTAATTGTTGAAAGACTCTTAAGAAGCTTCATCAGCACCTTCTTATCACAAACTCTTTTTTCATGAAATGTGAATGACCGTAGTGTAGGATGCATGATTTATAGCTAAATTATTGTATTTATGTTAAATTATTATTGTTGTTAAATTACTATATTCGCCAGATGTGCGTAATTTAAAAGAAAATTTAAGATTACAAGAGAGTATCTCTTTGCGCGCCGATGACTACGGGATGCTGCGAGAAAACCGATTTCCAGGCCTCGAGGTTCTGATCGATAGGATCTCACATCTCTCTTTTTCTCTCTTTCTCTCCTTCACCCTGTCTCTCTTTCTCTCTCCCGTCAAGTCCCCTTTTCCTTCTCTCTTCCGCCTTCACGCGGAACGCGGACTGTTGAGACTCTCGCTCGGCGTGGCTCCTTTATTGCGTTTCACTTTCGCGATGAGCTTACCCGTTCGATCGGGGCGTGGCAAAAGTGTAACGCAAGAGAGGTCCGAGGCCATCGGCTGCGATCGTACGCGTGTGAAGGAGAGAAACAGGGCCCGTGTGCGCGCCAGGGCTTCACCCGAGATCTGCATTGTGCGAGCTTAGTCACCGCGCGTTCGCAAGGCCGCGTTACGAAACGCCAATAATAAGAGTAAAATGAGGAATTCGACGGTGGGATGGTGGTACGAGGGAAGATAAAAATATGATGAGAGTAGAAACTTGAGGGAGCGTAGAATTATCGGAAGCTGGGTATGTGTAATATTGATCTTCTTCGGGAAAAAAGTGAAGATGTTAATCCTTAAATGCCACACCTCTCAAGAATCTCGTAAATGACATGAGGGGTCTAAAAGACCCCAGCATGAAAAATGTCTCCTTACTCATTGATTTTTTTGATCTTTAGTTATGAAAATTTTTTTCAATGTTGTTCAAGGCTTAGAAAAGAGAATAAAATGCTTATATTGTTAAAATTTCAATTTCAACATAGTATAAAAAATTAAGTAAACTGAGTACTACTAAATGTACAAACGGAGGTCAATCACTCAACTATCATCAATGGGAGCATGAGCTCCATTTTTGGCAAGAACATTTGAAAATATATCATTGTAAAGGGTCTGGGGTCCGCTGGACCCCGGGTGGCATTTAAGGGTTAATATGTGCGTCCCTTTGATACCATTGTTAACAAATATACGTCAGAAAACAGATTGAGAATTTTTAAATCAGGTACAGGTACCAAAATCTGGAAAACGGAAAATAAAAGTAGGACAATTAAATATAGAGAAAATAAATATTAAAAAGAAAAATTTAAAAAATATCGATTATTGAAGAATTTGAATTAAATTAATTGTGCTACGAAGCAGGCGAAGAAAGAATTAAATTATATTAGAAAACTTATTGGCAAGTATTCATAAATGGAATTTCAATTTTCCCCGTACAGCGTTCAATATATTTTCTCGGTGTAAAAAATATTTATCTGCGAGATAACCGTAATTTAAAATTCAAATTGCACCAAAATCTAATTTCAACGTCATCAGTGATTCCTCGACCTTTACCGTTCAGTGAGACGAGACTCACCCGCAAGATTGCTCCTATCTCGAAAGCACCCGCGTTGCGTAGATAATATCGTTTAGAAAGCGCAATAATTTTGATCCGGCGATATTAAATTGCCGTCGTCGGGGAGGACGGCGGCACTTTCCGCCGCGGCGATTCGAATAATAATCCGGTAAGATATCTATTAGATCCTTCCCCCTGCGAGCCGCGATGCAAAAGTAGATCGCTTCGGGGAAGCGCACCGTTAAAATGTTGCGGTTTACGAGTCATTGTCGGCCCTATCGCACGCCGGGATCTTTCCGCGCGTTTGCATCCGCACGTCGTATAGAAAGTGCGGGACCGTTTTTCGCCGAGCTCGCGCGATCAAGTGGGAAGGGCGTGGAAAAAATTCGCATCCAACAGATGCGAGATGCGCCGCGGGAGCACCTTGAGCTACTCCGTAGCTCACGTCATCCTCCCCCCCGCGCCCAGAGAGCCCACGGGCTCTCATTACGATGTTACGAATCACTGATCGGGTTAATCAAGGTCGGATTTACGCGCACCACCTCCGCGCCACGCGCTTAGAAAGCGCTGATAAATTTGCACCCAATATCGTACCGGAAGCAACGATTAAAATCACTTTACGGCGAGCGAACCCACGCGACGACTTACTCGCCGAGATTACCACTGTAATCGGACGAGGTTTGCGATATAACGTCCTTAGTTGATCTAAAGCAATTTATAAGGCAACCATTGAATTGCAATAAAAGATAAGCAAGAACTCCGAATAGAAGTAATGCGTCTAATATATTAATGCATTTCTCGCGCGCGTTGGTTGTTATATTTTCATTATTATTTACAAACATATACTTATTACAGATTTTTTTTGTATGATCTAGAGATTAAAATCAGTACGATAAATTAAAAATTTGGGATCGAAACGTTTCGATATTTACACATTTTTGCGTTGATTTTTGCGTCATCGTGACTTCATAATAACGATCGATTGATTCTTGGGACGAATGGGGATCGGTGAAACAGCTCGGATAAACGATATATTATATCGGCATCACAGCTGCGCGTAGATGTGAGTCTCGCAATTAATCGGAGTCGCTCGAGATAACACTTTCAGTCACGAAACTGACGTGGTGTTTGTTTTCTGCTTCGATGGTGTCGGCACGATCTAGAAAGCGCAGTAAACTCGCGCCCGAGGAGTCGGGAAGCGATTAATTCGTTTTTAAGGCTCACCGGTCGGGATTTTCAACTGCGTTCCATAGAACTCGAGAAAACCGATCGCGCGCTTATAATAGTGGTATCGCGTGTCGCGGAATTATTTCAATGACGAGAGCAATTCGTAATTATAAATATTTCTCGGTCAATTCCACTCTACGACTTTAATAATCGGAATACTAGAAATAACATTTAAATGCGCATGATTCACACCAAAAATTTTCATAGAGCCAGTGAAACTGTGAAGCTTTAATACTAGAATTATAGAATTATCGATGATAAATGTATATGATTATTTCTACTACTTAATTATACTAAAGGATAAAAAGTGAAAACAAATTGATCAATTTAATCATTTATATATTGCAAAAAAAATTACGGAAAATGTAGGTACTGTTGAAAAGTTTATACAAATTAATTATTTTGACTTTGATAGTTCTAGTCTTAAATCTGCTCGCAGACTTACGTTTGGTATCCAGTAAGACTTGATTTTTAATAATTTAACATACCAAAGAAATATCTCTTATTTAAGATTTTCTATATAGGATATATATTTTTAATTTTAGATTTGATGTGTAAGAGAAAAAGAAAGTAATAAAGCTAGAAAGTTAATCATAATGAAGTAGACAGCCTTTTTTCGTTAGAAAGATCGCGCGCGTTAGAAAGATAATAGAATAAGAATAGGCAATTTTGATAAAGAAGCGCCACGTACTTAATGATGACTCTAAGACAGAATATATATCTATCTGTCACTCAAGCCGCAAGCCTTCTAATTTAGCAATATGATTTCGCGGAGGTTGCACGTTTAATCTTCCACAATCGTCCACACGCGGAGATCTTTGCGCGCACGATGATAATACACACGTAAGGTCCTGGTATTCACGCGAGGCATTCACGCACACAAGATCTCGTATTTTCTCTACGTGAAAGATACTGGACACGTGAGGTCCTTAAGATCTGCCCTCACACGAAGCTCTCGCGCATAAATCTACCTTGTGCACACGCAAGACGGATAGACGGTCATACCGTTCCCCCTTACGCTTTAGCTTCCATTATGCCTTTGACCTCCCGCGTTACGCTCCTGCTACCAGGAATTGATTGGGTTAATCCCGAGGATCAACGGATCCGCACCTGCGGATACTACGGCGTTCGCGTATCGAGCGAATGCATTCGCTAGAAAGTGCCGATAAATTTGCACCTGACTCAAGGAGCGGAAGACGATTACATCGTTTTACCCAAGGTACGGTCTTCAGCGACCGTCCGCAGGAAACGAGGGGATATATCATCATCCCGTGTGGGATTGCCCGCGGTGGGATTTACCAGGCACTCCGCTCGTTTACTCGCTTCTTCTTGCCCGATCATCGCCGGCAGGAAGCACGCGGCTTTTCCACGCCGCAGAGATTCCGCGTATGCCACGCCGCGTCGGTTTCAGATCGGGTCCTCTTTCTTCACCGTAGACGTTTCCGCGGTTCGATGAGAACCTCGAGAGATATTTCGCACCGTTCGCCGTTCGTTGCCAAGAAGTGCCGGCCGGAATGATACCAGTTTACCGCCGTAAGTTTTTGCTCGGCCCCGCGAAACACGTTGCATATCGGCGCGGATATCGTTTCTCGACGTTAATCGCAAACAAAGCATCACGGTCGAACAAGCGGAGCAGAAATGCCTCGCTACATCCCGCTGTCATTTGCCCAACCGCGAATAAAAAAAAGCCGCCTAACGAGATGTGTCAGCAGCTATCCGCGTTAGTGCAATCTATCAGAGATGCGAGATCAGATATTATACGACAGTACTTCCCGTTAATTTCTTCCAGAGCTTTTAGATGCTTAATGCGTAATAAAGAAAACGATATTGCGGAAATTAATATCAATAAATTGTCACTTGTCTTCTTATTTAATTTCCGAGCTGCAAGATTAGGTAATTCAAAAAACCGCATAATATAGTATACCGATTACCGATTACGATCTCAAACCGTGTATACGAGTACCATGGAGTTCGTTAAGTTCGCGATGGAGAGGATCGCGTCGCTATTACGTTTTTCTGCCGACCTGATAATTATATATTTAATGACTGCTGTTACGGATTTCTTTCCGCGGCGTGAATTGGTTTCAGAGACGAAGAAGTGTAGAGTCGTTCTTTTCCGCTTCTTCGGAGCAGCGACGTGTCGCGATCAGTCTTCATTCAGGTGTTTCGCGGAATTTCGATTGAAAAGTAAACGTAATTATCTCTTTGACAATTCTTGAAATAAACTTTAATTATATTTTTATTGGATCAATGACGATAATTATATGCGTTTCTGGATGTTCGAGTGATTTGTGTATCAAAGTGTATTCCAGCGAAGTGTATTTGTATTCCATTGAAAGAAGATTGAGAAACGTTGCGCTAGGTATTCGCGTTTCATTTCGCGGCGATAATTTCTGGCATATCTCCGCGACACGTCACCGGCTTCCTCGATTGAAAACTTAATGATCCGAGGTGCGCGCGGAGTGCGACGAACTTTCCGAGCTCTTCCGATTTCCCAACGCAGCAAGACCGATCGGCGCACGGAGATCCGCCCATCGATTTCTAAACACTATTTTATTATCCGGCTTCCTCAGCGGATCATTGGTCCCGACAATTCCGCGATCCGCGGATTACGCTCGAAGGCGCCCGAGTTGCCCGAGCGCTGAAATTCACTTTCTAGGTCGTAAAATCGAGTGATCACCCATCAGCGCTTTCTGCCGCAACAAATCGTCCCTTGTTCTTGAACTTTTTCTTCCATTAATTTTCTTCGTCTGCCCGGGGTTACGAATTCTTTCGACAAACGTTCGATATTTGCGAATCTTGTGACACGTGACGTGATAATTTTTCAAATTTTAAGCTGAGATGCTCATCGGATTATGCAAATTTAGCAACGTATTTGGAAATTACGCCCAGCGACACTACGCGAGCAACGAATATTTAACTGGACATTCTAGTATGCACATATTACTTAACTTTTCCTCTCACGTTTCTTGTAGCTACGTGACTTGTTCTTGATTTTTAATTAGCAATAAAGATATTATTAACAAGGCTTGTGCATCAGCCTATAGCAAAATTATTATTGCCATTGCAATTTTTTATATTTATCATATACATATAAATTTGTTGGTATTTGGAAGAACCGATACACACGTCGTTTATTCTATGATTAAATGGCCCGCAATTTCTTCGGATGATACTTCGCGTTGATCTCGAAATCGGACATCTGCATCAACTTCGAGCTGAACCCGTCGCGCGAAAGGAATGCGTCGTGAAAGGTAGAAAAGTGTAGGGACGATCGAAAGGATTGCAACGGCCTTAATTACAGTGCCGGCGCTTTTTTCCGTGCTATCCTTTCTTCTTTGCAAATTAGTCATGCATTATGCCGTTATAATTTGCGACGCGGCTTAACGTAATTTAAGAACAATGTCGTTTTTTTCACAGGAATTTCTTACCATTTGCGAGTAATATTGGCCGGCTGATGTAATTTATATTTTTTTTCCCGGTATTAATGAAAAACTTTGTATTATAGCGATTCAAACTTACGGTGATTAAAAGTGGCGATTAAATTCATCTATGACAATTCTCGTTAAGGGGATCCTGCAGCCGTATGATTTACCGACATTATCGTTTTTCGATGGATCTTTTAATTGGCTTTACAGAATTGCAAGTTTTTGGTCTAGAATTAAAGTACGCACAAAAATCTAGGGCAGAAAACGCGATTTTATATCAAAAACGCCAAAAAATTAAAAATGTTACTTATTTGGGCACATACGCAGCTGTCACCTGACGACAATATTTGCTTAAAACAAAAATTCTGCAGTTTATACATACATAATTTTTATCATCTGCCCTTGGGAAAACATGTAGGAATAATATCGTGCAAGTAGAAGTAAGATTCAATGCGTACAAAAAAAGATCCATCGAAAAATTATTTTAGTAATGCAAATACGGATGCAAATGACAAGAAGAGCAGCAACAGTAGTTGCCGGATCTTGCGAGAGATGGCGAGCAATCGAAAAAAGGACAGATGTCATTTCGTTAGACAAAGACAGATATAGGGAAAACAAAATTAGAAAGGTTGACATTATCGACATCGAGGAAGTTCGCCAGTCACTGCAGGATCCCCTTAAGTAAGAATAAAAATATTGCGACAGCCTGTAAGCATAAATTAATTATGTCTTGTACACATCATTCTGTTGATGATTCTACAATTGTGCCTACGAAGGGAGTAGAATGAACAAAATGCTCCTTATCATTAATATTGAGCTTGTATGTGAGAAATATGAAAGAGAAGACACAAATATATTTAAGGTAAAATTTATGTAAGATCGAAATTTATTAAGTGTAATACCAAGTGCAACTTTCATCTCGTTTCACAAAAAAACATAAAAATTTAACACGTATAATAATCTCTATACTTTATATAGATTATATCACTTAGAATTGCAATTCTCCAATCAAATTAAAAAGATGGATGTAATAAAAATGAATAAAATTAAATATTAAATTTTACAGACCAAAAAACGCAAGAGATATATTTACATCTTCTCTTATAAAGTAAAAGTCTATATTAAATATAGACTTCATCTTTTCCATCTTCACAAATCGGTCCTATAGATTACGATCAACTCCGGCTATTTTTCTATGACTTTCCGGCTCACTCAAGCACGCGTTTAAGTCTAATATTCTAATATTGTACGATATTTAGTGTAGGTTAATTGTTTATCTAACTTTATTATTAAGGCTTTTTATATTGATCCGGTTGGATCGTATTCTTCAGGATTGAAGGACGATACATCCTAGTTAGGCACATGTTTCTTCAAGGCACCACGTTTTAATTTATCTCTCACAGTAAATTGAATCTACGTATTAATCCTTCAGGTTAACATTCTGCGAATTCGTTTTAAAGTCCGTAATTATTAAAACCTAGAATAAAAAAACTGATTCGACTGTTGCTCGCTAGTTCGAGCAAGGAATTCGTCGCCGATCTTTAGGATTTATCTTTATCAATATCTATAGATCACTTTCTTTTTCTTCACAGATTCCGCCGGTTTACCTTTACGTTTCGGCTTATAGGAATTTCTACGAGGAAATGAAATAATTTACCTCATAATGTAGTTTCGAATTAATCTAAGATCACTGTAAATAATATAGTTCTTCGTAGCAATATCTTATGGAATTTTGTTAAAAGTTTAATTTTTTCAAGTCTTTCGCTTTTAGTCAATTCCGACGGTTCAAAATATCGAATTTTCTCTTATTCTCGAACTCTATCGCGCTTTGATGAACCGACGAAAACCTTTCTTAACTGGATTATCATGCTGATAATCGCGCCCCAGGATTCAGGTATTATTGCCGGGAGAGAGTGGCGGCGAGTTCACTTCCCTTTGTTCCTCCTGGACGCTCTCCGGCCTGCTGGCCGTACTGCTCGACCTCGAACTGAGATTGTCCCGGTCGCTGAAGTACGACGAGTCGCCTCGCTTTTCCTCCAGCTGCAGTTGCTGCTTGTCGTTTCTGAAGTCATCAGTTGCGTGACCTAGTAGACCAGGGAAGTACGGTATGCTCTGTCGTTGCGAGGTGATCTTTCCCATGAAGCTGCGGATCTCCTCGAAGTAGGAATCGTCGGCTCGCGGAAGTTGACCGTGATACCTCGATCTGACCTCATCCAGTATCGTCGGCCCATCCGCGTCGTGCTTCTTCAGATGACGATCCAGATTGGTTTGTTGGCCGAAGCATCTCTCGCAAAGCGGACACTTAAACGGCTTTTCCTTGTTGTGGATGTTTCTGACGTGACGCTGAAGGTTGCTGGAGATGCTGAAGCTCCTCTCGCAGTATTTGCACTTATACGGTTGTTCGCCGGTATGCGTCCTCAGGTGTCTCGTCAGGTTCGCCGATCTAGGGAAGACCTTACCGCAGAATTTGCAGGAGTATCTGTCCTTGGGCTTGAGACCCGCTTGCATGCTGATCGAATAGGGCGGCAAACTCGAGCTCTGTTGTTGCGGCTGTTGTTGCTGCTGCTGTTGCTGCTGTTGCGAGGGATGATTCTGCTGATGCTGGGATTGTTGACCAACGGCCGGACTGACAGCTCTCGCGGTCGGCTGCGACGAGGACGAGGAGGACGTGGATGACGAGGTCGAGGAAAATCTGTTGGGCGGCAGGGGTACCATTGTCGGTAGCGCTCTGACTTGGATCTTTGGCAGATCGGGCACTGGCGAGCTGTGATGATGTGACCTGTACATCGCTTCCAGAACGAGCGGGTGCATCGCGTGATGCTGTGGAAAGAGCACCGTGTGGTAGGGCAGACTACTACCGCCCAGGCTGTTCTGATTCAGCACCTCGATCTCGTTTTGGTTCTCATCCCTGAGCCGCTCCTTCTTGTGATCGACACGAAGATCAAGCGGCTCGCAGTCGAGCTCGTCCTGATTATGCGGCTGGGGCGGTCGGGCCGCGGGACTCATGTGCGGCTGCTGCTGTTGCTGATTCGTCGGGCTCGACATGCCGCGGCCGTGACCGTGGCTGAGATCGTATGGCAGCTCCTCTACGTCCGGCACGCGGACGCTCAGAGGATAAATGCTAGCTTGCTTTGGGCTTATGTGGCCCGGCATCTTTCTCGGACTCGAGTCTTTCTCCCGCATGGCTGGAGGGTACTTCGGGTCGTGCAGCAACGTCGGGGGCAGGGTGATGCTACCGAGGTATCCGCTCATCACACTGCCTCTATCACTCGGCCTTGCTCCTGCTCTCCGCTTGCGGTAATCTAAAACGTGGAATGTATGACACGTTTAATTAGCTAATAAATAATAAACTAAAAGGAATTAAATAAAAATAGTATAAGGACCCTCAAAATTAAAAATATAAATTGGAAGAGGCTGTAAAAGGGTCACACGCGGTTCTTAGTGCGTAGTATCAATATCACTGATTTATTGTTTAATTGTAGCATTGTTTAAATAAACCCTATTGTAACATCTTAATTACTTTTCCAGATATGGATCTTTTAGTCTTATTATGTTTCTGTGAAATTTCCAATCAGTAAACTCACCATGTTGTAAAGAAGAATAGTTTTATTATTTTATACTTTTTAATATACCGCTGAAGATGGCTCAAATTAGAGCCGAAACGTACAGATGGATGTAATTGAACAATAAATCAGTGATATTGATACTACGCACTAAAAACCGCGCGTGACCCTTACAGCCTCTTCCAATTTATATTTTTAAAGGGAATTATATCTTTTACTTTTGGCTATTAAATTGAAAATATCTAGCCATATGGAGGAAGGTAATTACATAGAAAATTGTTAAACATGTGAATCATAAAGCAATTTACACGTTAGAAATTACAAAACTTATTAACTTATTAACATTAAATATATTTTTTTGTAAGCGAAATTTTTAGAAATATTGAGAAACGTTCCATATTAATTTAGGTATTTGTATTTTTCATGGAAGCCGAGGAGACAACGGCTTCTAATATGTTAATAGGGCGGCTACGTAAAGATTTAGAATAAGATTGCTTTATTGTACCAGCAGCTAGATAAACCGAAAACAATTCCGAAAAGGTAATTGTTCTCGCGCGCGTAAGTATTCGCGGAGTCATGCCTACTATGACTAATTAATAAAGAGCTTTAACAAAGATAAATTATTTTCTTTTGTCTAGGCTTACACTTTATATATATTTGGAATATTATGTTAAAATATTAATCTCTTAAGTAATAGCAAAATTTGAAGTTGACAAGACAATAGCGAAAATAAAAAATATGTTGTTGAGCAACGTAGACGTGTGGTGTTAGATAAATTTTAAGGTCACGTCCGATTACAACACTCGAAACATCAATCAAAAGTAATTGAATATACCAATCTGTGGCATCTCTAGATAGACACAACCGATTATTAGATATACGTATCGCGTAACATCGGCCGGTTGACAAGCGAGCCTCACCGCTTGTGTTTCATAAATCAAAAACTCATCGTGCCAGACTTTCTTTCTGTCGCTCGTAATAGAACCAGATTACGTCGAGTCGAGAAGAATGGATAAGCGTTATAGAATCGCTAGGAAACGACGCTATTTGGAAACATTAGTGAAAGGATCTCCTTCTCTCTCTCCTTTCTCGACATCATCGTGAATCGTAGCGCGAAACAGGCAGGGAGAGACAGGGTAGAGAAAGAGAGAGTGAAAAAAGAGAGAAAGGCAAAGAGAGGGAACGCAACGGGACTCGATAAATCAAGGCATCAATCGCGTTGTGATAAATGTGTCTTCGGCCCGAGGCTACGTCGAAGATTTTAGAAGCCGAAGAAATCGATCTCCCGGGCAAATCGACCTGCTCGCATTTTTACCGTTCGACGTCAGACGTCGGGGATAGAAAAAGAAAATATAGATGAAGTAGGAACACCTGCCAGATATGTAAGATGTGTCTATCAGATTTTTACGATCCCGTATTATGGATCATTCAGTCGAGCCTTTCTCTCTGTCTCTCTCTTCCTCTCGTTTTATGCCCTGTTTCTAAATGCTTCACCGTTTCACTCTGGCACGTGCTTCGGACTCCGTAGCGCCCGCTAATTGACAGAATTTTATTAATGGATCGCGATCATACGCGCAGTTAATTTTGCTCGAATTTTTTCCGTCTCGCTCGTCAGCGAATAGGATACCGTAAGTTCTTCCGCGATGTAACGAAGTAACGATATCTGTAACAATTCGAAAGGTCTGTTTGAACAACTTGTCGGTTAAATATAAACATGCTGTCAATTAGTTCACGTCTTAAAGAAACATAAGGTAAATAAACCGAAGACAATTCCAAAAACGTAATTTTCGCACGCGTATCCGCGAAGCTATGCTTGTGACCAATTAATAAGTTAATAACCAATTAATAACCAATTAATAACTAATTTAATAACGATAAATTCTTTTCTTTTGTCTCGGCCTACGCAAACGATACAATAGGAAAGAAGAAATAGAAAATGTTTTGAATGTGTATAATCATGAATATTGATTGTTACATTTAAATTGCTAGAATACAGATATGAAATTTAAAATGTAAACATGATGGAGGAATTAATTCAACACATGTAATTTCATAAGTCATGAACGCAAGGAATATTTCACATTTTTTATCTTCCGTTTTACCATTCTGTCATGTTTATTTGCCAGCTGCAATAATTATCGACACGTTCCCGGCGTTCCCGCACGGAATATTCAGTTTCTGAAGAAAGAAAAATAATGTTTTTTGTTTGTCATATACTGCGGAGAGATCGCCGTGATAAGTCGATTCGTCGGCTGAAAGTGACGCAGCTATGTCGAGATCACTGCTTTCCGCGTGTTCTTGCAAGCATTGATGTCTCTATCCGCGCATGGCGAGAAGGCGAGTATATTTTATCTTCAATCGCCACGTGCTACCGAGCTAAACGTAGAAACGCGAGAAGCTTTTATTAAGTATATCGCAAACATATCTCACCGTGACTATATACATATTTGTTGATTTTTCCAACAGTACAACAGAGAAATATAAAATATATAATCAAATCAAAGTTAAAAACGATTAAAAATCAAATTTAAAGAAATGTAAATCTAAAGAAACTTAATTTTCTTCTCTTTGTATATGTAATGCATTACACGTACACAGAGTAAGTTTATGGGACAAATCAAATATATTTTTTAATAGTAGAACAAATAGATAAACTACAAGTTATTACATTTCATTGTGTGAATATTTTTATACAATGTTGGATAAAGCATATTTAATCGGGTATTAAATGTGATATATCGGATAACAATTTCAGCTCATTGACATAATCGGATAACTTTTCATCAGATGTCACTCGATTTCATCGGTTATTATATTTTGTCAAAATATTTTTTGATTGAATATAACGTATTGCATTGGATGTTAAGCTTGGTCAGATAAAATAGTTTTAAAGTTGCTGGCCATTTTTCTCAGTGCATGTTAAATTTACTCATGAGCTTTAAATATGCTAACACGATCTGGAAAATCTCTCACCGTCGCAGATATAAGCAATTAATGCAATGATTTAATGGGTTTCATCACCAAGTCGTAAACATATCTATATATATATCTCGATGGAGATCGCGATCGTTTAGCGATCGATGGCTCTGTCTGTGTATCGTTGCGCTTGGACTGATCCAGTTACAAACCAGAAACTCTAATCCGCTCTTCGGTTGTCCACTTCGGCGAAAGAGAAATCTGCTCGTTGTGCCATCAGCGCGGCCGAGAGGGCGAGGCGGAAAAAGAGCGGACGAGCGCAAAAATATCGCTCGTCCGACGATAATAGTGAAAAGCGTTAATTATGGGCGTTAAGAGGGATTCCTTGAGACTTGGGTTTCGAAGTCGAAAGTACGCGCGACGCGACACCGATCGCGGCGGTCGATTTTTCTGTATTGTCGCTTGCTGTCGCCGTCGCTGCCTCGCGCGCAAGAAAGTGATAGTAGTAGAACGTGTGTGTTGTCCGGCGAGAGATGCGGTCGATTAAGCTCGATTTACATGTACTTTCCCTTGTTCCCCGTAATAATACTCCGCGAGGAGAAACTTTCGCGCGACTCGAGTGCGGACGCATCCTCGGGCGACGCCCTGTCGAATTTAAGAAGATGAGAACCTAGCGATCTGTGCTTGGATCGAGTTGTTTAAACTTTTGGGTAACATGTTATAGCGAAGGAATCGATATCATTTTTAAGCGATATCATTTTTAAATGCATTGCTATATAATACTATATCAAAATATAGTACACTAGCTTGATACTAGTGTTTCACTACGGTATGAACTACTTTAAATGAAAAACCAAATCGATATTTCATCGGGTCTAAGAGATAGGAATCCATGAAAATAATCCCTTAATTCTTAGTGGGTGCTTACGTCATGGAAGGAATATACTCCCCGAATTTCATGTTTCTAGGTTTAGAGGTTTGGGTTGAGCGTTGATGAGTCAGTCAGTCAGTCAGTCAATCAGGACATTTGTTTTTATGTACATAGAATATAGATAGATAAAGATAGATAGGTTAATTCAAAAATTCAAAGTTTGTAAATTGTTTTTATTTTAAAAAATTTTGTACATTTAGTTATTTGATATAAAAATCGAAGATTTATAATCTAAATATCAAATTTGACTTTTATTAAAAAATAGTGCGCAATGGAATAAGCCAGAAATAAAATATATTATCGATTCTAATGCAGCGCATTCTCCGATCGGCTTGATTAAATTTGTTTTAAAAATCTCGGATTTTTTTCTGCGCCGAGCGGAGTTTCTCTGAGCGGCCGAGAGTGAGTAATGTCCACGGGAAATGGTAGCCGGTTACGCGGAACAGGAGGAGAAATAAGAAGAGCGAAAGAAAGAGGAGCGCGGTTGGCGAGGACTGACGTCTGTTACGTGAATCAACCGGGACTGACGTTTCTCGAGATCTCCCGAGATGTTGGTAGCCGCGATCCAGTTTTCGGTTTCTAGAAAGTCGGGATGAGCCCGGGCGTGGTTTGTATCTCTTTCCCGCTCAGTCCGCTCACCCTGTCCTGCTCTTTCTCTCGCTACGTCGTCCTTGCTGGTATGATTTCTCTGCCGACATTCACCTACGTGTACGATAAGTGCTTCTCCAGGGCCGCATGCATCTTGATATTGCGCGATACTCTATTGAATACATCTCTCGATACGAATGCTCTTTATCATTTTATTATATGTATATAATACGGTTTTTCTATCTATCAGAATAAATGAGATTCGGGTAGAAATAATTTAAAAAAAGTTATATACAAATGTCACATTTTGTCTATAAATATTTAAATCTCTTCGGTTTTTTACATATGTTTTATATATAAGAATCTACACATACGCATATACAAACACAATCTTTAGCATTTAATTTATTGTAATTTTCCCCGAGCCACGCTTATTTTTTTATCAATTTATGATAAGTAGGTGCCGTCTCACAGATACCAATATAAGATCGGGCTTTTGCGAATCGCAGGCAGGTGACGATTATTTTCACTTTAATTAATTCCCGCGTGTGTAACATACCATAAACGATGGTCATGTAACGCATATTTATTCACTACTTGTTATCCAAAAGAGACATCCCTGGTCGCTTGTCGAGCACGAAGACGATTTTAATCGGCCGTTTTTTCTCGCGTGACGTAATTCCTCTTTCTTCGTTCGCAAAGAAAAAAAGAGAGCCGAGCGGGACCAAAAGAAGGAAGCGCCAATTTTCTTCGCGTGCATAATAGGCGGATCTTAATACACTTCGCGGCAGCGAAATCTTCATTGAATCACTCCCCTCCAACATCCTTAGATTACTGAAGTATTGTGCGATCTTAATTTCCGCGTTGCGATTTGTCGCTGGTTTTTTTCTTCTTTTTACAAATGCAATGTCCGCTTCGGTCACAACATTGTTAAATTATTTATAATTTGCAGGAACTTTAAATAATATTTAAATAATATTTTTATACTATATTCAAATAACACTCAAGTAATATTCCTCAGAATAACAAATAAATTTAATGAATGAGCGTGCCTTTCATGCTTTTCAAGATGTCTTTGAGAAAGATTCATATTTCGCACAAGCGCGCGCGATATATTCACGCGCATGTGCTCGTAAGTACTTGCTTCGAAATTTACAGTGCGTTCAACGAATTCGTCACTCGTTATCCTACCGACAATGAGTTACTTGGTCGCGTTGTCGGATCGCGCGCGAGATTTCAATCGACCGTTTTTTTTCGGCTGACACAATTTCTCTCTGCAGTCTCTTCCGTCTACGCTCTAAGGATGTCGCGGGGGAGGGGGGGATGGAGTTAAGGAAGGGAAAAAAATAAGAGTATCATCGATCCACGCGGCCGCGTGTCCTTCCTCGCTCTCCACGCGTGGGACCCGCGTATGGGGTCCGCGATCGCTCCTACCGATAAGCCAACCAAGAAGTGCCGGTATTTAATTACGACGCGCGCCGCTTTAAACACAACCTTGTCGGAGATAAAGTGCGCCATACGTCGCTAAATTGATACATTGCGCGACGCGAAAATATTACTCGCCGTGTGCGACACAGTCACGAAATTTCTTGTGGTAGTTCTGGGCGCATTTGAATATTCTCGTGACTCCCCTGCACCCCAAAAAATAAATAGAATTTTTAAAACAACTCTATAAATCATCAGATTCTAACTGCAACTAAGATGAATATGATGTATTGCGCATCATCGATCCTTTTCGGGGACGAGAGGGCAATCGGTATCACATCTCGCGACTTGGCCCTCGGCCCGCACGAAAAGAATATTCATTCGTTAAATAAAAATATCACAATTCTTTTGATTTGTAATGAGTATTAATTGACAGAAAGGAAAGAGAGAGTTTTTTTATTTCATAAAACGTGTACTCATTGTCAGAAGAAGAGTACACTTTAACCGCATGTTCCTCTTCTCATGAGAAGTCACAGAAGGGTGCAAGCGCGTTTCTTTCGCACTCGCTACTGGCGTTCATGTTACCGAGATTCTCTTGTCCAATTACCTTATTACTATATTACTAGAAATGCGTATATCGATTCTTTATAAGCTTGGGAAATACAGCGTGTAACGACGCGCGTAATGCGAAAAACTGCTCGGCTCCAAAGAAATGTATTCATTACGCTGAAAGAGAGCGAGGTACAAGCAAATAGTTTCCCTCCGCTCCATCCCGCGTCTGTCTCATTATCGTGTTAGTGGCGACGAGCGTTGCCCCTCTGGCTACATTATAAAGACCGGAGATATGACGTGGCGCGCGATCACGTAACGCGCAGAACGTCTTCTTCGTCGTAAAGAAAAATTGTTACTACGCGAAGTTTATCGGGCTCATTAGCCGCTATGATTCATCGGAACGTGTGCGCGACGCATCATTCAGCGTCTCTCGGTGAAAGGATGTAAACAAAGGATACAAAGGAGATACGCACGCGGATCGCGAACCATTTTACCGCTATTAAAGCCGAGAACAAATTGAGAATATCTTCCAGCGAATAATCGCAAAAACCACTCAGTAATTTTACGTAACCAATTTTAATTCTTAGAATATTTGTGGCGCTAGCGTAAGAATCGTAAGATAAATCTATTATACATCACAACATAGAGTTTCAAAAATTGACTGAAATTTTTAATATAAATCCTCCACATATTTGAAGATATTTTTATGATGTGTTTTAAACAGAAGAAAATGTTACCGACTCAGAAATATATATACGAAAGGACTATATTGTTAAAGGACTGTAGATGACTGTGACGACTTTAAAGAAGAATGTATCACTCTTTACGAAGATCAACCTGAATACTTTTAAAGGGAAGGCCACCGCTTCCGATGTCTTCGTTTTGAGTCCTCGGCCTGGATTAATGCGTCCAACGAGTAACAGGTAGTAAATAATCCGCGAAGAGGGAACGGATGGTGAAAGGTCGCGATGTGCTTTCAAAGACGCCACGCATCGAAGTCGGTGCGTAGTGTTTCAGCTTTTAAACGTCGCTTTCTCAGTTCGGTTGGCAGTCGTCGGTCATTATTTATGGATCTCGCGCGCACGCTATAAAGCGCAGCGCGGCGCAGCGTGGCGCAGCACCGTGCCGCGCCGCGAGAATTAATTCGCCGACAACATTACGTCGAGAGGTACGCGCGCGTGCATCCGCCGATAATCCGACGATTATTATTTATGATTCCGCTTGGCATCGCGACGTAAAAGGCTGAATGCTGTCCCGGGTTGTACGCGGGAGCCGACATGTGCGGCGCCCACGCGCGTCCCCTCCTCTGGTTCTCGTTCCTTCATAGACATTATCGTAGCCGGTAGTCTTGCCAATAACGCGTGCAAACGTCGGCATTGTCATTCGGTATATGTCTGCCCATAAATACGCTCCTCCTTCGGTGACGATTTATCTCTCTCGGAGGATCCCGCATCACTCGCACCGCAGATCGAGACTCGACTTTTTGCACGCAATCGATCTTTCTTCGTATGGCGATCGTTTTTCTCGATCGAATCACTCAGAGGCGACTGTTTCGAAAAGATATTTCTCTATAAGATTTGCATGATATAACGCGATTTTATAAGATTTTTTTACGATTTGGACATAACTTGTTCAAAAACGCGCAATGGACAAAATATTCATAATTAACAGATTTATGATTTTACAATTATAACGATTTTGGTTTTATAACGGTTATAAACAGTCTAAAAATCTGCAGATTTATGGACCCAACAAATTGTACATATGTCTATAGATCTGTGTAGTTATCATTTTTAATAAATTTTTACAAAATATATTAATAGATATTTTAATACAATGATTTTTTCAATATAACTAGAAATTGAAGTAATAAATAATAAGATATAAGTGCACCTCTATCGCAATGACAAACACATTATTAATTTTAGTAATTGATCATTTACGATTGCACGTATAACCTCAAGCGTATTCTCCGATACAGTTAATAGAGTGCCATTTAATAGGCAGTTAAAAGTCTTGTATCTTTTTTATGTGTTCCGGTCTTGGCGAGATTTGTAGATGTTCCATCGTGTTAGAATGAATTATTTACGCGTTGTATTGCGGAGGATTCTTTTTCCTATGAAAGTAAATTAATGGCTCTTTAATTCACTAGCTGACGTTACGCGTAAACCGACAGTTGAGAGACAGCGCGAGATCGCAGTCAATCCGTGTAAATCGGTTCTAATCGCGCGGCCACTTCTTGGAAGTGGAAACCGGCAGGCTCGGGTCAGACACGTTTGGAAGTAACTTGCCTACTTTTACGCGAGACATTTCACAGTATATATATCCTCCAAACATTTCCATGTAACGCGAGTATTTTTCTTTTCCCACTCCACTTTTTGTCTCTCCGATGTTATCTCAATAGGAAATTAAAACCCACCTTTCCGAATCGATTAACGCGAAAACAATCTTCCTTAATTGAGGAGTCAAATGGCAGCTAAGCAATAAGATGATATTGTGACTTGTTGAAAAACATTTCGAATTTCATGGTTCATCACGTCTCCGCGGAGACTTCGCAACCGATCGCGATCATTAATCTTCGGGATCTGTCGTCTCATTTACTCGGAAGCGCGCTCGTGAAACGCATCAACGGTCTTATCGACTAAATAAGGCTATCTCTCTCGCTTCTTCGAGCTGAGACGGAAGAATTAAGATTCAGTAGATTGGTTATACTTTTATATACAGTCGGTGACTCTAATAGGATCAAAAATTGGTAAAATCGATCAAGTGATTATTATTGACACTGTCATTAAGAGTGTTACACATATCCTTCCTCGCGCTATTTTCGAGAAACGCTAAGACGTTCACGTTCGCGACGAATTGTGAGGTACATCGAAAGTATAGCCGGCAATTTATTATCATCTCGCAAAAACTGTCGGGAAATGTTGCGTAATCGGTATACAATTCCGTCACTGTTACATCGAGATCGGTTGTTTCAGAATTGAGCAACGTGACGGTGTTCGGATCTGCCCAAGCGAAACTAACTTCCACCTCGTAGTTTTTTTACTTGCTTTTCCGGCCCGGCGAACCCGACAATTGGCCGATAACGTTCGCGGGGGTAGTGGGGGAAGCAAGAAAATTGATCGGCATTTCGGATTTGCCAACGATTTTAATGCGGAGATCGCGATCGCGCGGAAAGCGACTCTTCACCAGGGATTTTCTTTTTTATGGCGTATCCGCGGAATTTTAAATCGTTCAGATGCACGGACATATCTTGGCAAGACGCGCGGTTATACTGTTCGATAGTTTTCTCTATATGCGAGCACGCTGTGATTTAGTTAAATAGCGACTCGCTTCGGACGTTTCCTTATGAAACCGAGGTGTAAAGCGAGCCGCTGGAATCCCGATCCGCGCTCTCACCGTAAAACTAACAACCCCGTTGAATTCCGCGTAACTCATAAGTGAAGCCGATTATATAAAAAGAACGATCACGATGTTAATCCCTCCAATATTGCGCGAATCTTCAATAATTTTTACATGGTTATAGATTTTAAAGAGATTTAATTTGTTACTTTTATGGACCAGTTTCGAGATTAAAATTTGACGTGGATATTTGTATTATAAATAGAGAAAAATGTTTATGTTATGGCAAACGGAAGAAATAACTCGGCGTATCGTATTACGATTTTAAATCGCCTCCTTGAGATTTCAATAAACTCGTGCGCGCGTCTCGCTTTTGCTCATTTAATTTGTTGCTCTCGTTTCGTGTCTCGTCTTGATTTTATTGAGATTTCACTTCTCTCTCGACGCAGATGTCGATCCGACAATCGGACGGAATTTGCAGGACACTAAAATTGAAAGTTCTTACACTCTTAACGTATTTATTTTCAATAATATTAATTATAACAGTTTCTATTATTTGGAGCAACTTTTCGTAAAATTTTTTGTGAGGAATAGAGACAATAATATTTATTTTTTTAATAAATGCAGTAATTTAACTGCTTTTATAAACCGCGAAATAGAAAGAAGAGTGAGAAATTTTAACAAGTAGTTACCATATTATCTTATATATAGAACGGTATTAAATGCAGCTAACATCATAAAATATATTTTCTAGTATAAGTATTTTATTGTGTTCGCATATATTTGTACAAATTCTTATAAAGACGGATATGTAAATATTCAGGTGCTATATAGATATCTGCCTCGTTTCGCTTATAACATAGTTTCACATTTGATAAAAAGCTGCACACGATAAAAGTCGACTGTGAAAGTATTAGTACAACCCGCGGCTACATATAAGAGCCAGGTGCAACATCAAGATTCGTCGCGAATAGTACACGAGCCTTTCTCATGAATTCCGCAGCGTCTTTCCACCGTGTTTGGCCTTTCGTCAGGAAATCGCGGATTAGGGTGAAGAAGTATGGAGGAAGGATGGCGAGGAGGGGAGGGGCGAGGTCGGGGAGAAGAGGACGATGAATAAGGGTTCTGGCGTAACAGAGATATTAGACAATTGGTTCCGCCATTAAACACGATCATCATCAGGCACAATAATTTTCTCAGTTCTGTTAGCCACGCTGAAAATGGTTTCTACCCGCTGGCGGATATCCGAGTTTGCGAAACTGGCCGTTAGTGCAGCCGATGGAAAGCGAACGCAATGAGTACACAAAATCGCTCGCTATTTCGTCCGCGACGACTCTCGTCGAGCATTTGCTGATTGGAGCTATTAACAGTTTCAGCAGCATTGGGTTTCTGTTATCAGAATAATACTCTTAGGAATTTATAGTTAATTTGACTCAGGTTTATTAAATCTTTATTTTGATATCCAGCTAGATTATTTCATAAAATCTCTCTCTCTCTCTCTCTCTCTCTCTCTCTCAAATTATAATCAGAATTTTTACTTAGAAAGACGCAATTAAATAAATTTTTGTACATTAAAGCGGAAAATTTATTTTTATAAAATCTTAGTAGTTCTTTTTGGATATTTAACTTTTTTGAGAAAATGTCAGATTTAAATTGCTAATGTTTATATCAACAAGTTTATATCGAATAATTGCAATATAATTCAAAGATAAATTGTTCTGGAATTTTAACATATTGTATAATAATTTGTTGAAATTAAATTATTATTTTAGAAAAACATTTAAAGTTCTTTTTATTACGTTATTTTTCTACTACGTCCTTATAATATTAATAATGTTTACCTTCTTATGTAATGTAAATATGCTAAATTGATGATAACAATTCTTGAAAACATATATAATTCGCATCGATAAAGTGTTATACTGTTATTATACGGTAACGTAATATTATATAGCTTGCGCAAGGTTCGAATTTTGTTTTAAGCGTTTCACGAACGATCGATCCGGTTTGCAATTGAGAAAATAAAGTTTCATCTTTAACGAGCAATTGTGATTTAAAAGGAGTGAAATCGACCGCGAATAAGAAAACGAGAAGCACGACAGTATAGAAAATAAACGGGGAACGCCCGTGAGTGATGGCACATGGGGACCGAGTGGACTGAACGTAATTTAATTGGACGCTCTAGAAAGTGTCTTCCTAATTAATCGATTAGCACATTATTAGTTCTTGTATCGGACGAGTGCGAATCAGGAAGCGGTCGCGTAATTAAACATTTAATTTAATATTGCTTCAGTACTGCCTTCCATAATGATTACTAATGAGAAAAGATCTTCTTAATTAACATAAACTCCCTTCGATGGTTTATGTATTATAGATTCATTAATATGTTCTCTCAGTTCGAGAAGCATATATATAGGATCATCCAAGTTTCATCAAAACATTGTGTTAATTTTTGAAGTTATAATAATAAATTAATAAAATAATAATAATAAATATAAAATAAATATAATAATATAAATTTCTGTTATTCTCGCATCAAGAAATGTTATTTACAACGATTACTAAAAATTATTTTAACATTTATCAAATCCGAACACTTATAACGTTTAAAATATACATTTACGGTGGCGCGTATGCTTTCATTCGTTAAACTAAATATAAGCGAATTACTCTCGGTTTGTAATTAAATAATTATCGCGTTTTTAAATTACGCGAAATCGTTTCGTTGAAACGAGCCACATCGGTCGGGGTGCGCAACTTTTTGCTAGGCGTACAAGGAAAACCGAGGAATCTCCCTCCTCGATCGCTTGAAATCGCCAACAGGATTACACGGACTCTTCCATATTGCGCATAAATATATACAACGATCGGCCACGAAATCAGGAATAGATTTTCATGAATTTTCCTCTGGGGCCGGTTATTGCCCAGCCGTTGGCCTGATTCCCTTTCTTTAACCTCCCTTCCACTTCCACCTCCTTCCCTGATCTGTCTTCCGTCCTCTTCCGCGATCGGTACCGTTCCCTCTTGTCGTCCCCTTCGTCGTAACGCATCTATCTCGTCTCCTCTCCACGCTCGATCGTCTGCCGATCCGCCGATCTCGTTCACCGTACCGCCCAACTTCTACGCGGCATCTCCGACCGTTTCCTCATGAAATATTCACGCAGTACGACGAAATCATCGTTTGTTAGTCAACACCATCTCTTCGTCTTTTTTCTCCTCCTTCTCTTTCCTTCTCTCTGACGAGAGCGCGAGGACCTTACACTGTCGGGCATTGTCAGCCTCGTTGTTCGTGGCCCATTTCTTTCTGCGCTCCGACGACCTTTTAGTTATCGTCACGTTTCTTTTCTCGCGATGCATTTGCGAGTAGAAAATACATTTTAGATATAAAAAAATGCTTTTTTATATATTTTAAATCGAACATCTTGCAATTTATTGAAGAAATTTGAAGTTTCTCTTCTAGGTTTGTGAAAAAAAGAATTTTATGAAGAACGTAAAACGCCGAAAGAAAAACTGGCAAGGATATAAAAATAAATTTAAGCAATAATGAACAATGGCATAATCATGTTGTAATTATATATAATTAGGAACTTAGTGTATTAGTAAAACATTGATAAAACTGAGATTTAAGATTAAAGTTACTTAAAAGTTAGTTATAGTAAAATTTATTAAACTAAAAGTTTGTTTTTATACAAATTTATGTTTAATAACTAATTTCTACTTGAAAAAATTAACTTGTACTTGTCGTACTTAAAAGAATCTGGATTAGAGATATTCAATACGTTAAAATTATTATCAAATACATACTTGATATTATCAATACATACTTGATTAGCATTTATATTCGTATTTAGATTCGTACAAATCTACGATTTTTTTAAATAAAAAATTTAAATATAGAAAGATGCTGATTAAAATTTTATCGTGCAAAACTAAAAGATAAATCTTGTTCTTGTATTAAAAGCAAAACGTATTTCCTGGTCATTATATTAATGCCACTAGCCATAATTTTTCGTAGAATTTGTCAAAAGTTGCCGTGATAGCAAGGTGCTCGATAGTAAAATATTACATGACACGCCTAGGTCTAATCAATGCCTAAATTACTAGTGCCCTTGCAACCTTGGAACGAAATGGTATTCGTATAGCATCACAAGGTCGCCGCCGCCTAATGATGCACGAAACGAAAATTGGTGAAAGGATGCGTGGGCTAACACAGCCTCTCTGAAGGGTGCCGTGACGTTCGCAAAGATTTTCTGCGCTTTTAATGAGCAGGTAGATCGTTAATAGACCGCATCGATCGTGAGAACATTTTCGTTTCCAGCCTGATAAATCGGCGCTCTCGTAACGTCCACTACATTCCTATGTGCGTCGATAGATAGGCAAATGAAATGAGTTACAATATCTCAAGGTGGTAAATAAACTTTTACTTATATTTAAGACGATTGTCTTTCATATTCTCAGATTTGTATTTAACTGAAGTTTATCGTGTTCAACATAATGATTGTAAAAGATCACTAATGAGCAAGCGACCGAAATTGTAGCGTACACGATCATACCCTCTTCAATTTGTCAGATGACTGACCGTCTTAAGATGCTGGTTTCGATTTCAATTCATGATTATGTTCGCATGTAACAATGCGAAGGCAGAAGGCGGCTCGTCTCGCAATGACGAGCAAGAAGTAACAAGTGTGCGCAACCTTCAGCGATGATGGAGGGCTGATTAAGCAAACTCAGAAACATGCGTACATGATGCGCACGCGATCGAATCTGCTCACCATTGTATGATTGAATTTTGGATTTTAATATTGATCTGTTTTAATTTTTATTTTTCCGCCAAAATTTACGTAATGCTTTCATTTAATTGGCTACTATAGCTTTAGATTATTTAATCTATATATAATTGTATATTTTTCTACCTTTTATATTTATTATAATTTTGGCCTTATATTCTTATTGAATGAATTTTGTGTCTCAATCTTTTATTAGAAAATGTAAATGCAATATATAAATATATTTGATTATTCATCCAAAGTGAAACTAACATCGTGTACGCATCGAATGAATTATTGCTCGATTACTGCAGCCTAATTATCGATAATTAAATGACTCATAAAATTCGGTCATAATCAGCAAATACAGTCGCAAATTGTCACCGAGCAATTAAATTAAATTAATTCTCGCATTAATTTTGGTACAAGTTGTATTCGTACTTTCCGCGCAATTTAATTGCACGAGATTGAATTATATATCACAATCGATGGTATTGCTAAATGTTTATTTAGTTGTATGATACGATTTAAGATGTTCGATTAAGCGAGATAGCAAGGCGAGGAGGCCGTGGTGAATCGCGAGATGAAATAAGAGGGTCAGCGTGTATGGGATAAGTGGTGGCGCGCATACATACGCGTTGAATAATAAAGCACGTAGGTACTGTCCGGCCCTTTTTTACATCTCCGTTTGCCACTTTACGCACCGCACGATGTTATCTCGTCGTTCTTACATCACGAATGTAGGCTGTGGCCTCAAATTTAAGCTTCCATCTCGAGGCGCTACAATTATCTTTCCACACCGACAAGGTCACCGCATATTGTCCACTCGAAGATGCAGTCGATGCAGCAGTTTTATCATGCCACAAGGCTAACGTCGCGGCGTCGCGTCCGTTCACTACAATTAAATAACGGACAATGCGTTTTTTGTAGTACTACAACGTACCTCGCGTAAAATTGGATGAAAAATTCATTGCACAAAGTTGCGTGTTTTGTTTGTGCTTTCGTGAGTTAAGAAGATCGCCGGCACGGCTCGGCCTATAATTTGCATGTTTTTTTTTCGGCGAGAACGGCTAATTGATATGCAGTTTGCTTAAATGATGCACTTCGTCTTTTCGACGCAAGACATAAATCAAGGCCGAAATAAAAAAAATCACACGTTCGCAGTAATCTTCAACGATTGCCGCTTGGTCGTAAAAGCGTCAGCTTCGTGTTTTGGGCCGCCGCTGAAGGATCTTTCGGCGAGATGCAACGCGTGCTCGCAACGGATTCCCCGTGTTTTTGCATATCTTTCACGTCGAATCAGTTTGTAAATTTTCATTTTCGTCACGAGTGGACATTTAATTGCTAATTCGTAATTTGCAGAATCAACATTAATAGAGACAGAGGACTCGGCTCTATCTTGAATCTTTAGGAGCGTTTAAGAACCGTTACGCAGTCGACTAAACCGCCGGAGCATAAATGCCTTTTATGATCGATCTCTTATGAGGATTTTGGCGCAGTCTGATATTTTTAGCGGATTACGCGCATAATTTTCTTCATAAACTGGTTTGCATAACACACATATATTTATAATGTTTGCTTATTTTCCTGCGAGCGAGCACATCGTGAGATAACGTTAAATTTATCGACCCTATCGTTAGCTATTATTAATGAGATGCGGATGCTATATGTAAAACGGCTTATCGTGATTGCTCATTACGGAAACGTATACTGTCATTCGATCGTGAATCATAAATTTCGTTTAACCGGAATTTTCTCGGTCCACGTGGATTGTTTGTATAGTACGAGATAGAGTTTCTGGACGGCAATGAAATTTAACAATGGCATTGCGGTACTGCTCGAATTTAATTTAAAGGCAGCGAGTCCATTGTACGCGCGAGAATGTATAAATAGACTCGGCATGCGAGCCCACGCATCAGCTTTATGCCACCGAAGATCCCGTCCTCCTCGCGAAACAAATTTACATTTATAGCCATAGGTAAAAAGACGATTAAAGTTATTTCAATTTTCCCCTCTTAAACGACTTCTTATGTAAGTTCGTTCTTTAACGCTCATTTTGCATCACAAAGTGAATCTGTTTACGTCGTAAAAAAATTGCGCTTACTCCAATAATTTTATTTGCCGACATGCAGTTGACTACTGTTAAAAACAATTTATCCTTTATCCTTAGCATTAATAAAAATATTAAATCAAATTATTATAATCTTTTTAGACTTGAAATATTTTGTTTAATTTTATAAAAGTGAAGAATTGTTTATAGTGAGGATATGCATATATGAACAATGGAGAAACTTTAAATTGAAGCCTTACCTCGAAAGAGGGCTTTGTCAAAAATATTGAAGTATAATCAGCGATAAGAAGGTATTTTAAGAATAAAATTAACAGAGAATAAAAAAGGATAAATTGTTTTTAACAGTAGTACTAATATATAAAGCTTCCATTAAATTTTCTTCTGGAGAATTCAAGAAAGAATAAATTAATTTATAAATATAAAATAAAAACTATCAGATTTTATGTAAATATTAAACTAAGAACACATATAAATGTTAAAAAAAAATAATTTAATTACGCACTAAATATCACCCTGCGATGTATGTGTGATAACTATTTAATATAAAGACAGTGTGTATATATATCACTGCAGATTATGGAAGACACCGGTTGATAGAATCACCGCGGCAGAGAAGTTCTTAATGGCCGGTACTCGGTGACGGTAATGTCGTTCGAGGCCCGTTTTATTGCCGTTTGCGCCAGTCCAGGATCGAGGTGAGGACATTGTTCGAACGTCTGGGAATCTCTCATGATTGTCGTGCTCTCCGTAATAGCCGCGTATTCAAATACCGGCCTACCGCTTGTATACGTTTGCCCGGATTGTTGAGTAACGAAATGGAAAAAAAGGAAGTAGGATCCCCCGATGTCGTTCGCGTAATATCGCTTGACACTGCCATGTTCCGTTCGGTTTTGCAAGGATGGGATTGAAGAGAAAAACGGAGTCATTATGTATGGCTTGTGTATTAAACCATATCTGACTCGATATCTCTGGCTCTATTCGACTCTACATTTAATTGCTTTTTCACACATAATGAAGTCACTTTTTCATACATAAAATAATATACGATTACGTAAATTGATGAAAACGAACGAAATTTTAGCGGTTTTATGCAAAATCCGATTTCAATTCACGACGCGCTGACTATGAATGCGACTCTTATTATCACGATCTCTTATTATTAGTTGTAGCTCTGAATTTATTTTCCTCTGATCGATCTCGTATAAGTAGCCAATCTATTTCGCGGCGAGGGAAAGATCTACGTCTGGAAGATCTTACTCGTTATACTCGCGTAGATTTACCTCTTCAAATTTTCTGGCCGCGCAGTCGTACAAATTATCGTTATTCCCATAGGCGAAAGGAGGAGATCCAGCGCGTATTATTTACAATTACTTTCGTGCGATGCGCGATGTTCTCGCCCGTCGTAATTTGCGATTTATCGCGTACGGATAGTCATGGGTGCGTCGGCGCACGTACGAAGCCGATTCTAACAAATTGCCGATAGCGAGGCAGAGATGGATCGGACAACAGCACGAGCAACGGAGTAAGGGAGAGGAAAATAATGGGCCACGGGACAAGAGCGGCCTGCCGCTCTCGGCCGCATTGGTTTCACATAACTGTTAACGGCGTTGTCGGTCGGTCTATATCGAGATCGGCATCGCTCGGCGGCAACAAAAATCACCGCGTCCCGCACTCGACTTACCTGTTATCAATTAACTGTTAATGTACGTACGCTCGGTAGCGCGTCCATTGCGTGTGTTATCGACGCAAGCTGTGCGCTATGAATAATGCATCGCTGGTATATATCTCGTGTGCCACTTAGTCGAATATTCTGACTCGCGTCTTTATTCTCCGAGAGAGATTTTTGACGAGAGAGAAATAAAATTAAATCAACTTTGCGAAATCTGATTTTAGTTTTCATCGAGGAATATTCTTTTTTTTTCTCCAATTGCGATATTCACAGCGACTACAATTTGTAAGAGCTTTAATTTGTAATAGCTATTTTTGGCACTTAATAATTAAATATCTCAGATATGTTTGTACAGAGGAGATTTCGTAACTAATGTGAATGTCGCGTGATTCGACATCCGCCACTTTTGCGTTTGCATTATGGTGGCTTTCGTTGTTTTGACCAGTTCAACGTAAACATATTTATCGGGGTCTCTCGTGTCTTGCGTATCGGATAATCTCACGTGTTCTCTATCCTTCGAATGGGCGCAGTCGCGCGCGCCTGGAGGCACGTAAATTTATGAACGAGGAAACGGCAGGGATGACGCAGGAACATAGCTTTTGCAACGTCTGCTTTCTTGGGCGGCAAAACGAACCGTTCGGTGATATAAGGACGAGCGTGGGCGATTCGCTCTTGCGCGGAATCGCAAGCGCAGCTTCAGAACTGGTCTCGAAACGAATTAGACGACCAACGCATTTTCGCGCGGAACCTTATGAAGAGCGCGAATTTATGGGCGTGACTTTGTGTCCCTTTTAATTGCGTTACCTAAGATTTTCTCGGTGTCAATCTGCAATGGTTACGCGTGTAAGAAAATATGCGAGCGTGATTCATAATTACAAGTATTTTAGTAAATTCTAGTGCTGTCAGTTACTATTTGAATTCATGGTTATTAATTAGCTACTAAAGTTGCGGGAAATAATCCGAAAGGATATCTAGATAATGTCCGAAAAATCTGTATATCTAAATATTACAAAGTATAATATTGGTGATTAATTGATTTCTTAATAATTTTTATAAAAATATCGAGGCATGTACAAATATATGGTATAAGGCACTAAAAATAGTAAGAGATAAATATTTATGTATTAATGTATTCTATTAATTAATTTGAGTTATTATCATATTTTACTTTTGCAAAATGTGCACACTTGTCAGACGATAAACGTACGTCGACAAATTATCGGACAACTTCCGCGGTCATACTCGTGAGCGTTCGATTGTTTTCATTCAAATGAAAACCTCTCCGTGTCTTCGCCTATATTACTATTCAATATTCCTGTTCGCAGATTGCTGCGCACGCGACACCGTGTCTGCATTTCACAGGAACTCTGTAATTACCGGGAGCGAGGGACGCAGGCGCCAGGAGTACGAATCGAGATTTCGTCGACGACGTTGGACGCACGGCCGAACCAACCGAGAAAAAACCGAGAGAGTTAACGTTTCGATTAGCGTAAAGATTTTTTTTAATATTCAGAATCCAAATACTGCGAACGTTGAAATTCCGTTTGTAAACTTTTAAAAACAGTTATAAATTAACGTGAAATGTTCATTTTACAATATTATCTAGAGAAGAAGACAGGAATACGAGATTGTGATTTCAACTTATAAAACTAGATTCATCAAATTAATTTTATAGATAGATTAAATGCTTTAAATTTTGCGAATTATAAATTTACGTAAACCATCGCACCATTTTAAATTTTTCCAAAAAATATTGTATGTTTTTCTATAACTTCTTCAATACTTAATTATTGTGTTTATGTGTTATACTGCATTTATATTGTTTGAGTAGGAAATTGGAAGTTGCATGTTACTTGATGTTTGCTAAGTTCTATCTTATTTCACATTCAAACTGGTTTTTAAAGATTATTATTGACGCAATTTGGCATACGATTAGATTATCATGTCGGGAATATTAATAGAAATGGTTTATAAACGCTCTCGTTCTCCTCTGGAAAATACCGATCGCGCGTCACTCATAAATATTCAGAAGCAGCACTGCTCGGAATACCATAACAATACACCGCATCCCGGCGTCGTGACGACAAACGGGAAGAGAGAAAATCGTAAATCGCTTTACCTTATACGTCATGCCACGACCTTGAAGCCGAGGGTGACAGCGGTTCCTGTACTTCCGTTGACTCGCGGCACTTTTCCACCTTTGCTCTGCTCATAAGGCAATCCGAACGAAAAAGAGAGATAAAAGAAATAGAAAAGGAAAAGAAGAGGAAAGGGAGAAAGTCAGACTGCGCCGGGGGAGGAGTGGTGAAAGAAAGGGTGATGGATGTAGAAGGAACACACTTGTTTTATAACAACACACTATCTTCACACTCGTGATCACTCTCCCTTTTTCCCCTCGTGGAAGGGGCCCTTCCACGTGCGCGAGACGTCGGCCCTTACGAGAATACGAGATACTGGAACGTCCGCACGAACATTCCGCCAAGCCGTACCGGATCGTTCCTCAACGATAATACATCCAGGATCCCAACCGGAAGCCTCTCGTTTCTTGCACCTCGTGGTACCGCAACCACGTGCTCGGATAACGGTTTCGATCGTTCCCGCTCCGGCGAATGTACGACGCGTGTCCCTTTTTTTAGTATATCACACACCGCACCAGACAGCCTTCCGTTTTCTCAGAGAGACAGTTCTCTCCTCTCTCCTCTCTCCTCTCTCTCTCTCTCTTTCTCTCTCTCCTTATTCTTTCTGACTAGAGTTCGTTCTGGTCTCGTGCTCCGATCAGACGCCAAAGGGCGACAATCGACCTTATTAACGGTTCCCTCGTGGTGATTGTTCTACAGGATGATCGATTCCTGTGGGATCACACTGTCAATCCTCGGTGCCGAGCCCGGATGTGTATCGAAACGCGCGAGTGTCGTGTCGACAGGACAGTCGAGTCCTGACTGTTGATTTCTCTCACGGGAGGAGCGACGGAAGGAGCCAACCACGTTGCTCACCACCGTCCGGTGATCGTTTGGTACCCGTGCTCCGTTGTCCAGGTCCTCTCTCGAGGCGTGTGATATCTCCCTCCCCTCCCCCTTCCCCTCCTCTCTCTCTATCTCTCTCTTTCCTTCGCGCCGCGGACGAGGCGGAATATCAGCGAGAAACCGTGAGCGCTCTCGGAGGAGATTCGTGAGACGCGACGAGAGCGGAGTGGTCCGTACGGTGGTGAGTAAGCCGTGTGCCGATGTGTGAAGCGGGCGATGCCGCGTACAAACGTCTTGCGCACACACCGTACAACCGCGACGTACACAAACACGCGAGTACGTACCGTCGTGGGTACCGTCGATTGGGCGGGGAGACTGAATCCGTAGGCTGCGGTGCGGGTAGGTTAGTAAGTAGGTAGGTAGGTAGGTAGGTAGGTGAGCCACACACCGGGGAAACACACCGAAGAGACGTCCGCACACGCGGGGTAGGGTGGGAGGGGAAACCGCGCCGTTGTGTGCGAGCGCGCGCGCGCATGTATACGTATATTGAAGCGCCCGTTCCCTGTGTGTGTGAGAACGCACGCGGAGAAATATAGCGAAGGAGCTCCCCTGCGTGTTAACCGTGAGAGACGTCGGTAAGGTAAGTGCTCTCCTCTCTTTCAGCTCCGGAGTAGCACCACGCCGGCACGCGACCTGCCCTCCCCCCTTCTCCTCTTTCTGCCCCCCTCCTTCCCCCTTCGCTCTCATTGTGTTCCTTTTCCTACTTCATCGGCGAAGGACGTCTCTCCCTCTAGCCAACGTTTCCTCCTAGCTAGGTTCCTCCGGCACTCTTCTGACTGTCCTTCCCACTCCCCGTGCGCCCCGATCTGGACCCCGAAGAGAGGAGGTGGATGGTGTTGGTGCACCACTCCCACCCGATGGTCACCGACACACCGGAATCCTCCCAGCCAGCCGACGTGCTCTCGCAGGAGCGAGAAGGAGAGAACGGGTAAAAAAGAGTAAGAAGAAGAGAGGGAGAGAGAGAGAGAGGTAGGCAGGAAGGAGGGATGGGACGAAGAGTATCGAACACAGTCACTATCTCTTCTCTATCGTTACTCGCGATGCAACCTCCCAGGCAACTAATTCACCTTTGCAACTGTATCGACACCCTACCGCTCCATCGCTCGCGAATATATTCGTTCTTTCGGTTGCCTCCTCTTTTTTTTCTTCATCCGCATTCGTCTCGATAAAACTTGAGCGATTTATAATAGGATTAAAAGACAAAATACATACAGATACATACATACATACATACAAATATTTAATTAGACAATTATGATTTTTAGCAATTGTTAGACAATTTCATATTTTGATATTTTCTTCACATGGTATTAAAAATACTCTCATATTCAGGCAATGTAAATTTTACATTTGTATAAAAAAATGGATTATTGTCGAGAATTTTTGTTGATGTGTGTGTGCTTAATTATCTCATTTAAGTATCCGTTAATTTTATTTAAATTTTGCCTGAGTGATATCAAAAAATTGTCTTTAAATTCGTGATGTCACAACTAACAAATATCAGCGAATAATGATCTACCAGTGAAGTTATCTCTGTTAAGGTAAAATCGGCTCCGAATTTATGGCACTGTCTGTGGATAAAGGACATTCGATAGGCCTGAGACTCCTCTTGCATTGTATCGTTAGCTTCCAAGTATATTTCTTTGGTTTGATTACGCGTTTTACTTCGTTGTCCTGTCGTCGCGTTATCTATTGACTTCCTGCTCAGTCCGCTGCGTTTCGATTTTGGTATTGTCGCAATTGTATCACGAGTGTGTCGGTATTTCCATTTCCATTGACGTAAGTTTACCATTAAAGATGGAAACCGTTTCTCATCGTTCATCATCGCAGTACTAGCGGTATTCCCGTTTCGTTCTTCACCTCCTGACGCTAATTCACTTCTGGAATTGTGTAGTAGTACCCCACCACGTGATATTTTGCTCCGGTACTCTCCAGTTTTCCACGATGACGATCTGGTTATCCTAGGACCGGATCAACTCGTTACCGTATCGTACCCTGCTTGGTTTAAATGCCTTCAACTCTTTCTCTTCGATCAGTGTCGTAACTCTTGGAAGTCTTTGATGAAATACCGAGATTGATAAAAAATAATGATTATTCCAAACTAATGCTATGATTAGTATTGACTCTGCACTGACAGTAAAAATATTTAGAGATTAATATACAATATGTATGGTAAAAAGTTGCGATAAAAACTTTACAGCCCGAATAAAGTTATAAGGTATGATTAATAAATTATAATTTATAAAAGATGTTTCTTGACGGTTCAAACAGTTTATCGGTTGTAATCGCTGTATTATCCTATGTTTATGGAATTTTTTTGAAATTTCGTTTTAATCGCGCGATTAGATCGTGCAATTCTGTCATGAGAGCGCAGTAAATCAAGATTTTATGCAAATGAGAGTATTAATGACCTGATTAATCTTACTAAGTTATTCATCTTCGTTCCGTCATACTTCGGGGAAACATTTTTTACACATTTTTCATCCTATTTAGCTTCGTCATATTTGTCACAAAACTTTTCCTATAAAGCAAGATTTTTCTATTTAAAATAGAGTGGAAATGTTTTACTACAGATAAAAAAAAAAGATAAAACAAGTACATTCTATAATTTTAATGTTATAATTTATTTAAAATTTTTTAGATTTTAATTTTACGAGGTTGATTTCTTGTCATTGATCACGGAATAGATTCTTGCTAATTGTGATGCTCGCGTTCTTCTAGAATTTTTCTTGAAATATACTTTCTCGACTTCTATAATATATAATTTAATCAGATTTAATCAGGTGTAACTTTTCAAGCTTCTGCATTCACTCATTCTAGTCACTTCTATACATCATTGCTACGGCGTACTTGACGGCAACTTTATTCAAGTTGCAACTTTCTGGGTCAATCTCTAGTTAGCTTCTTAGCTTTAGGTTGCCCGAGAAACCAAGCACGGCGAGTAAATCGAGGAGGCCGGTGTATACGCCCCGAGACCTTAGATCATCGGATCCTCGTGGATCTCCACGCTCCGCCTTGTTGCGCAACTGTCGGTGATCTCGGGCACAACGGTCCTGACACAGTTACCTGGTCAGGGCGTTACGACGGGATTAAAAAGAACGAAGAGAGGGAAAAAAAGAAGAGGAAGAAGCGGAGAAACGTGAGCCGCTCTCGGAGAGCCTTCCCCGGTTTCACGGTTTGATGACTTTTTTTGCGACCTCTTGTTGCCGGACAAAAAGACGCTCTCTGATCCCTCGCCGCAGCTTTTCTCCGTTAAATGTCGTGCCGTTTCGTCCGTTTCGTCGGCGATTCTCTCTCTCTCTCTCTCTCTCTCTCTCTCTCTCTCTCTCTCTCTCTCTCTCTCTCTCTCTCGCTGGCGACGTGTTGCAACCTGCACAAATTTTGGCCTTCAACTCGGCACGCGGCCGCCGTCATCATGTCGTTGATGACGTTAAAAGCCGGCCCCGCTCGCACAACGTCACAATGCTCGAATGTCGCTTTGAATGACCGCCGTTACAACGAATTGCACCGACAATGGATCTTCTTGCGATTCTGCATAGTCACAAAATCGCGCATAATGTAGCCGTACCTTCGTCGCATTCTCTCGTGAAAAAAAAGAAAAAGAAGTAACCGATTTACCATTTATCAGAATCTTTTGTTGTGTCACGCGTATTGTATCGATTTTCTGCGTTCGAAATTTATTCGCGACGTTCATTCGCGCCCGGTTCGTTGCTCAACGAGGCCTCTCCGGAGAGAACCGGATGAACGACGGAGGTTCACCGTGTTGGTGTCACTTCAGGGTCGTCGATCGTGATATTTGAGGCTTATGGAGGCGGGTCGGAATTCGCGACCGCGTCGCGACGGATTCTCCTCCCCTCCCCTCTTGCTCCCCGTTGAGGCATTCTATTCTCATACGACGACACCTCTTCACCACGGGGTTGACGGCGTGCATGCACGCGGGCACGCACACCACGGCGCTCGCCGCGGAACCCATCATTAAACGCCTACGCGGACGAATATCGGCGAGGACGGCACGACATGATGTGGCTGATGGTGTCGTGCATGTCGCGATAAAGGCCGCGACAAACGCACGCGGAATAGCCGTCGCCCCAGTAAGAACGTCGTTGACAATGGCGTGCGCGCACCGGAAGCCTCGCTCACCGCCGCGCCGGTCGCGGTGAAAGTTAATCATCCTAAACGCTCTTCTCCCGAGAGATTAGCCCCATCATCCGGGATCCACCGAGCGAGGATCGCTCCAGCGTCTCGTTACGTTACCAACCTGGGAGTGTTGTTACGTCGAAAATTTTCTATTTCTTGAAATATTTGTAAAAAGCGAACCTCGAGATGCGATCATACAAGGATTGAATAGAGCAGCACGAAAAATTACATTAAAAATTATATATTACAAAAATAGTTGAAAAAATATCAGTATTTTATGTGTATTTTATCATTTAAATGCATTTTAAAAAAATAATTTTCACATAGAACGTATCGTGCAATAAACGTATAATACACGATCAAATCTAGAAATGAGCCCTGGGCACTAGGATAATTCTTGTAGCAGCAGATTTAAGGCTTTATTGTAGCAAGCAACTTAAATCTCGATGTGCTAATAGAGATATCGTAACGCCTTCTCGACTTTCATCGACTATGGGGCATCTCGACGGCCGCAAACTCGTCTTTATTGTCGATGCTCGAATCCTGTTCGAATCCTCGTCAGCTCGTTGTAATTTTCGTGCCAATTTACTTCCCGTGGGCGCAACGCTGTAACCGGCTTGCTTTAAATCTTACTTTAACGACGTTCCAGATAAGTTAAAAGTACAAAGATCTCACTTGGTTCGTCCGGGCATTGTTGGTGAAATCCTGCCACTTGCACAATTTTCGATCTAAATTCTACCGATGCTTCCAGGGAAATTACAAAAAGACGAGGGCGAAGAGAGAAGCTTTGTGCAAAATTCAATCGTAATTATTAATGCTCGCAATAATATCTGTACAAATCCTGAATCTGAATATAATATCGGTATATATTAATTATCGAAAGCGTACAATGACATCGTAGGTATGTTTTGTCTTTCTTTCTTTTTGGACTATTCGTTATTCGTTATTGATACCAGGCTGCTTGCTTCCGCATTGCAGCAAAATATAATTTAATATTTTTAAATTCAATTTTTAATAAAAACCTTTCCTCGAAATATACCGTTTTTTGATGTGTAAAATCGTGTTCGCGGCGCCGTAGTAAGGATACGCAAAACAGCGCATCTCTAAGCTGGCGAGCGCGAGGATTCGTCCGCGTGTGTTCGACGAGCAAGTGCATTTATTATGCACCGCGGTAAGATATTGACGCGGAAGGGGCGACGCGATTTCTGTTCTCTCTGGATTGGTCACCACACCGTCGCGTTTTCAGTGGGAGGAGCGCGTTGTGTACGAACGCTGCACGGCCGCGCGTAGAGCGAAAATGCATAATGCATGCCTACGTAACTGTCAGCGATACAGCGGGCGTCCGCGGGCGGCTTCGTTACACCTCTTCGCGTTACGCGGCACGCAATCACGCTTCTTTGTGCGATTCGCGCGCGCACGGATTGTACTTCTGGCGGCCGGATGATGAATCGAGGCATGTCCACCGATTCGATAAGGATCTCGGAACTGGACGGGAATGACCCGCAAAATGTTTACCGCATGCTTACTAACTATTTATTTCAAGACGACACTTTTGTGTTTCTTTCTTCTCTCTCTCTCTCTCTCTCTCTGCGAAAATAAATTTATAGAGCAAATCAGAAACGTTGCTTTGCCAATAAATAATTAACAATAAAGATGTTTTATTCGATCTAACTGGCCACCTTTATTAATTATAATCATCACGACGTTTCGACCATTGCATTGGTTTAGATTTATAGACCATTTACATTTCGGCAGTTATCGAGCGTGTTTATGAATGTACATATATTTGAATAATATTAAAATGCGGGAACTGTGAGTTACAAAATACTTGATCGCGCGAAATAATTTGTGTACGTCGAACTTTGTGTATGATAATTATTATTCACGGAACGCTGTAATTCTCAATAAAACAATTAATGACAGATCCCTCTAAAGTGTTTCTATTTTAATTATCGTTACGCGATTATGTATTTTAGAAATCATTTACTAGAAATTCTACCGAGAGCAGAAATCGAGCCCCTCTACTGCTGACCGTATGAGAACTCGGTTGAGATTTTTTTATCAAATCATGACAACCGCTAATAATCTCGGGACACGCGTTAACATCGCTCTAATATGGTAATATGGAATCTGACGAACAAGCACGAGTGAGATCCCGACTGGTGAATCATTAAAGAATGTTCACTGTTTCGCTGACGGACGTTTATTGCCAGGTGCGCGAGGATACTTTTGGACTTGTTATGAGCTCCGACTTTGAACGTTGCACTCTCGACAAAACGTCGACTACCACTCGCAGGAAGTACGTCGGACGGAATTCCATTGTTAATTTACATATAAAACGCATTGTCTTAGCCTACATAATGGGACAGGTCTTCGTCCTAGGTCTTCGTCCTAGAAGGTACGAAGAAATCTTCCCTCGTCATTACGGAATGACATTATCATGTCACTCATTCTCAGATGCTTCTATTAGAATGCCGACCAAAGTATAATCGTCGTATTTTAATTATTTTGTATTCTTAAATGAGATAAACTTGATTGTAAATTCATATATTGTGATCAGAGACGAATTGGACGTTTAATAAATAAATAAATATTTTTTTTATTATTACGACGTCATTGCTATTGATTTGGATCGTCAAGCATTTGCGAGCTGTGATTTGTCATTTAGATCACTCGATATCTTCGGCATACGATGGTCAGTCCGGAGGGATCCTTGGAAACCTCATGACGCAACTGGAGTTAGCAGATACCTTCGGTATATTCACTCACCTCACGCACATCTAATCTGCCGATCATGTTTGGTAATTATTTTTTTCTTTCTCCCACTCTCCTCCTTTTCGCGATCATAAGTGGGTCGGCAGCAAATTCATTTTCCATTCTCTCTTAGATGTTTAAATAAAAAATAATAAATAAGTAGTTTAAATAGATATTGCGTTGATATGTTTAAAAATAATACATATTATTACGATATTGTACTTTAATAAAAGCCTTTTTTTATTTAATATTTACCTCTCATTAAATTTACAAACAACTAGCGGGCACTGATTGATCAATCCGTCACATTAGCAATGTATGGAATAACAGATCGTTCTTTAGTTGACGTAATAGAACAATTATGAAATAATTAACTTCAAATCGAATTTGCATGTCAAAGGATAATTTTAAAATAACCTTTTAAGTAAACGATAATTTTTTATGCTAATGAGCTAATGTTAAAATATTGATTACTGTATGGAATATTTATATGTTCTTTTAATAAATGAAATAACATATGCCTATTTTTTACATCGTATTATCACAAAAGGAACATTTTTTTCTCAAATTATCTACCGTCTCGTGTAACCTATCCTTCATTTTAATCATAACTAGGCCAATGACCAGATTTCTCTCCTCATCGGAACTGTTCCTCCCTCTCTTTACTCGGCCTGTTTCGATCCTCCTCAATGATTACGAATCGACTGTAATTATTGCGATATCTAGTTTGCAGGCGATTCGGTATTTAGGATGACGTCAACTCTGGTAATGTCGATGTCGGTTTGCCGTTTTGATCGACTAATTTGTACCATGTACAAGCGTGCTCTATTTCCACTATACCGAATACCTATGAATGCTCTGTCAAAATAGAAATAAATAGAATTCTGAACAAGCAATAATTACGAATGTTTTTCTTTACAAAATATGCACTATTAAGTTTTTATAAAAATTGTTACAATTTTTTTTCTATAAAACTATCCCATCACTTATGGAGAAAAAATTGTCAAAATAGAAGTTTACAATTTATCGTACTTAAATGTGTTAAATACGTTAAAAATATAATAATTGTTAAATAATACATGAACAATAATGCGAATATGATAGAGAGAAAGAAAGAAAGCTTTGTGTTAGAAACACGGGGATTGAATTGTTTATTCACGTTTTACGACGTATATAAACGCGCGAATATAATTACCGCGTCCGTAATTATCCGCCAAATCACGTATTGTTTTTCTCATTGACGTATTGTGAACTCCACCCAACGGATCGTGGGCACGTGTATTGTTGACGGAGATGCTCGTAGATAATTGCCGCACTTTAGCAGGTTACACTCCCAAGCAAAGCGGAGTAATTATCTGATAATTTCCACACATTTCAGCATATATTTTTCCCAACGCACCTACCGTACGATCAACGTTTACATCGATATCGGCGATATATTATGAAATATTGCTAATCAAAATCAAAACTTTGAAATAAATAATAGTATTTTAAAAATATTACAATATTATTAATCTATGTAACAAAAGGCTCATAAGATTAAAAATTAATCAAAGAAAAAAGGAGCGTCGAGCTGTAACAAAGTGTTAGAATAATAATACAGAATTTTTAACACTAACAACACCTTCTCCTTTTTTCTTGATTGCAATTATTAATCTATCTTATCGTTAATTTAGATTTGATATCTTGCAAGAGCTGAAAAACGCAAAAATATTCTCTAATATACATTCGACCACATAATTTCGTTCTACTACCGTGTGCTATTCAATATCATGATTATTTTAATCTTAACTATACAAATTCGTTGGTCTTCTTACCACGCACATACGCAGACGCGAAAATCGCGAATGTTTGCTGCCAACTCGGTCGGAGTCGTGAGTGCAAAGGGTTAATGCGCGAGCAGAGTCGAGCTTGGGGAGATCCCCATTTACAAAGATAGAGGCGGTAATTCGCGGCGTTTTGTTCCCGGTGATTATGCTCTTACACGCCCGCCGGAGCGCATCCGCGCCTTGCGCCGCGTGCATATATATACGAGTGCCCGCGCGCCCGGTCGCTCTCGTGAGCGCCGGTGTGTGTCTCGGGTTGCTTCATTCCATTCGCGATATTCCACATTCTTCCCACACGTGTAAGAACACATCGGTAGGTACACGGTGCCCGAGATGCCTGACGCTGATACGACCTGCTGGGTCGCGCCGCCGCTATACCGCGCCGCGCCATTTATGGGGGGGCCAAGAGAACATCGGAACCGTTTACGGGGCACACACCGGGATGCGTCCCACCGGGAGGTTCCTCTTCGTCGCGCTCGCCCGAGAAGCGAATCCTTGCCGCGTCACTGCCGCAACTTTCGGCGTAATGAAACAGTGTATACATTGTTACAGATATAAAATGTCTAAATTCTTTGACATAGAATCGAATTTCTATTTCATTTAAAATTGCAATATTTCCTTTTCGATGATTGAATTTCGTTATTAACTGTGCGCCGTAATTCGATATACGTAGTGTAAAATGAGAACTTCCGTAAATCCTCACGAGAGCCTCTATATAAGTAAAGTATATATAGTAGCTATATAAGGAAATTACAAAGGCCGCCGGCAAACTCTGAGAATATGCAGCGCGGGAGGGAAAGCCGTGTGCAAAGTCAAGGCAGAGATTTATCCTATATATGAAGGTGTGCGCTCGCAGGAATTTTTGGGAAGGGCGAGGATCACGTTGCGGCCAAGTATACAGCTGAATATACGTGCGAGCTGCGAATTTCGAGAATTCGCGGTCGTCTAACCGCAACGAGATACCTAGGTGATTGAAACGAGGGGTGGAGGAGAGGGGGAGGGAAGGCGCAGCACCGTCTATGGTGTTTCTCAATGGGCGGTAAATGCACCGACGGATGGTTGCAGGGGCCCGCGATGCGATTGTGGGAGGTGGGAGACACGTGAGATACGGTTTAACGTTCTCATAGTTCTGCATCTCCTTCTCCTCCTGTTCCACCGCGCGGCGTTCGTGGGCGTAAGGAAAGGGTTTTATCGTCATTTTAATGCACGACGGACGTACGCGAGCCGCATAATTAGCCTCGCCCCCGATTCGCAACTAAATCAAATTGAAATTATGATTGTAAATAGCTTCATTAGGACACGTGAGTAAAATCGAAACGGCGTTCCCATAAAATATGTCTCACGCACCGAGAATGAATGATCGCCGTTTTGTCCGGATCTTTCTGACGCTACGGTGTTAATACACGTCGATGATACACGCGGAATGATCAAGTCGTGCGTATTTTCATAATTATAACAACAATATCAATGTTAGATATTATATAGATATCAAAAGTGTTCTGCAGTCGGGTGTTAAAAATCAAGTTTAGTCTTTAATATAGTCTTTTAAGATAAAACTTAAAATTTATTTTCCTTTTCTCTTTCGCTTTTTATTACTATGTAACATTATAATCAGCAATTCTTAATCACGTATCGATAATATTATTTTTACGTTCAGACCGTTGCAAATTTGCATACAAATTGCCGAAGATAATTTGCAAAACGCGGAATAAAAGACAAAATCGCCAGACGATGTTTGTGCAAAGTCATGTCGCGGTAATAAGGCATATTCGTTACACTACATTAGCATTAGTGAGGTAAGTAACGCGTGATAGCAATAGCGACTGATTACCAATAGGGACGCCAATCGACGCTTGCTGCATGTAAAATATCTTCGCGACGAACGAACCATGAAAACGGCGAATGGTCGCGGAGATGCGCACAAAATTCTACACAGGGATAGTAAACTTGCCAGGGAATCCAGGTGTGCCAGTGCGAAAGTAGTGACCCATTATCGCACCTGCGGGGGAAGTCACCGACGAAGATCGTCTCAGTCGAGTAACTAAGAAATATTTCAAAAGACCTTAATAAGAGAAACGCGTCCATAAACAAGATTTTCACGCGAGCACGCGACAATTATTTTTGTTCTGAAATCATACAACACACACAAACATTGATATATAATTACGACTTAGAAATGATCGACGTGCAACATTTGCAAAATGCAAGTAGTACATTCGTCAAGCAAGAAATTTACAAAACAATCCGATAAAACTCTCGCGAATTTATTTCGCGTTGCTAATCAATTATGGCATAATTGCATTTTGTAATATACTGGAAATGTAAGTACACAACTTTGCGTATTTTTTAAAATTAGTATCATCGGGTATAATAATTTTTCTCATATTGTATATCAATTAGTTCCAGCGATAGAATAGAAATTCCAATAATAAGTAGAAATTTAATTAACTGATAGGATCGTCAAAGTTCGTTAATGATTCTTTTTACGAGCTGAATCAATCTTTATGAAATTGCACGCGATGCTTTCGATGTCGACATTGCTTCATATCTCATCCCGTCACTTCATCAATGAAGCGCGTCTATCGTGTATCGGCATTACCCACGTATATAATCACAATCTCCGTCGACTTATTCACTTTCACTCGTTTCATTCACTCTCCGGCGCTCTATTCGGATATGTCTTCGAACGAAAGCCAGTGGCAATTCTCTGTCCACCGCTGATCATCTTTCCGCTTCAAAGAATCAATCCAATAATACCGTAAACTGCGCGCGGCACTTCCCTTTCCTGCGTAAATTTCTTTAAGAAGAAATTAAAAGTAGAAAAAGAAAGTCACAGAGAGTTCTTCGAGGTACTCTAAGCAATTTGCTTTACAACCGTCACTTTTTTTATAAAGTGAGACACGATACTGTAAATTGTAATGGAATCTTCAACGTAAGCCACAAAATAGAAGAAATCTATAGAATTAATCCGTGCCAAAGTGCACAATCATTTTTGTCAAAATTTTTAAAGAAACAGATCGTCATGGCATTCAGAATTCATGGATTTTAGGCCACAATTTTACAGCAGTCCAAATTTCAAGCAAGAAGAAGAAACAAAAAAAGAAGAAAAATAATGAGCGCTCCACTTTTACTCCGCTCTTCGTGAGTCCCATCGCCTATCCGCGCGGCGTTTTTCCACGGATAGCCGACGGCGAGCCGTCGCTAATCACGCGTACGCGTGTGCAGCGTGCTCGCTCACGGACGGGCGTGCACGCGTGCGTTTCGCGCGCGAGTCTCTTTCAACGGGCGCAGCGTGAGCAACGGGAGCGGAGCGCGCCGCTCGTCAGAGTGGGGTTCACAGACGTCGGGCCGCGCCGCGCCGGTGGAAGTTTAACTCTTCGGTTTTACTTTCTAAGATCTTTTCCCTCCCCGCGCGCCCGCGCCACGCCTCTCTTCCTGGATACTCGCGATACTGTCGTACGTTCCGACGAGAACGTACACCTACTCTCGCGAGGGCAGACTGCAAAAATCGCTTCTCCCTTCCCCGCCCGTACCCTCGTACCCGGCATCCTTTCACGAAATTCGTTCTGCTCCTTTTTTCCTTTCGCGGCAGACGAAGCCGGACGCTCGGTCGACGACAGGCGAGAGATAGGTTTCTGCCTTTTTGCTCATTGTCAGCGACGTCGCGGTTTACGAATCTCTACGAGTTTTTATTATCCCCACGTCATATTTGCAGCCTTTGCGTCGCGATGTAGAATAAATTTTAGTTCCAAGGACAATAACAAGCGTATTATATAAATAACTTTGCAAGAAAGTGATCGTGCAATTTTTGTTTGTTCCGTATCGCTAGCAGATATTTCTCTCGTCTGTCGATATCCTGCACAATTTCGCGTTGTGAGATCCTTTGAAATGTCATTTTTATTCAGTCTCATCTTTTGCTGGGAGATCTTTTTGAAATTTTATTTTAAATGATGAAGCGATATATCGGAAACCGTGGTTTGGTCCCTCTTCGCGCGTCTCGCTGCGACGATGCGCGATGCAGCGACCGCTGTTTTCCTCTCGACGTCACTTTAAATTCGTTCACGCGCACGTACGCGAGGCTCCACGCGTGCAACGGCTTACGGTGCGCGGAGTAGACCACGCCAGGGTGGGGTCCTCTCGCATCCGACTTGGCGTTTTCAGTTTCACTTTCTAAGTCGTCGTTTCCCCGTCGTTCCTCTCTCCCACTTGAGGCCACCTTGCGGGAGCGATCTGGGCTCCGGAGTAGTCAGCCACCCCACGCCCTGCTATTCGCTCGACGCCGCTCGCGGATGCAAGGATCGAGAGAGAGATCCACGGCTGCTCCCTCGATCGAGCGGCTCGATCGACGCGATCGTTCCCGTTACGCGAGAAATACGTAGATTCGAGGATCGTATCTCCGAATTAATCTATACTTTTATGAACTCCGCGCTTTTTCTTTATTTAGCTAACGAGGGTGATCCTCTTCCTCGAATTTACTAATAGCGATAGAGGTTTTTATTCTATACAGCAGTACAAAATTTTTTTACCGTTTTATCATTATAACTTGAAACAATAAATCTGAAATTAAGTTATATATAATTTTCTAGCCTATAGAGAAGAGTTAATTTTCTTTAAAGATAACTTGTTTGGGATTATTTGAGCTCCTTAAATATCATTTGGGATCATCTGTGCTCCTTAAATATCATTTACACTTTACTTAAATATATTATCATACTTATATGATAATAAATTGAAAGTAATTGATGTAAATTGTTTAATAATACATTTGTTGAACAAAAGATAAAGATTTACGTCACGTGATTTATTGCCAAATTACATACTTAACGTTTCTTTCGTGACAACGTCTTATTTAACGACAAAGTACCGTTTTCGTGTACTAATTTTCGGCTTGCGTTGCTCTCACGATGACGGCGAGTGTGGGTGCGAAATGTGAAATCGTTCGCCAGAAGCTCTCGAGGTGTCCGGACTCGAGGGCGCCGGATTCGAAGTTATTATCTGTGCGAGGGCCGAGTGTTTTCTCGGAGAGATTTATTCCTGAATTCGTTGGTGAATTTAATTGGACCGGGGCCGCAAGGGCGGCATTGCCGCGATCCTCGTTGTGGTTTTCGAGACTTTCTTCGTACTCGACGCAGCAAGGAGCGAAACTGAATTTTACGAAATAGATTTACTTTATAGCACACTAACACAGCGATTTTTTTAACAGACAAAAGCATATAACTATATTTTTCTGTGTATTAGTGCGTAGACTTGATTTAACCCTAAGTTTGAATTCCTACAGGGTTTTATCATAGTTTCTTTGTACAATAAATCTCGCGGAATTAACTGCGAGAAAGTCGTTGCTGCATACGCGTTCGGTAATGGCGATAAATTAAGGTTTGGCGGCGAATAAGGACGGTGTTAATTGTTGCTGTCGTTGTTATCGGCACTTCTCCAACGACAAAAATGCAATGTCGACGCGCCGTACACGGTGCAGCCCACAACGCTTGTGGGTTGTAATTATAATTAATCGTACATGCTTTCATTTTGCTCGTGCGAACGATGGTACGCGCGAAAAATCTTAACGAGCTACCGGCGAACGTTTTAGTTAACTGTGAGCCCGGGAGATTTAATTATCATTCGGCAACGCGTGCGTAAAATAATGCGCAAGGACTTAAATATGTCGTGTCGTGTATGCAGCCAAAAGCACGCGTCTTTTAATAAAAACAAAACGGTTATTCAAATAAATGACAAAAACGAATTGTGCACAATGAGTAATGCGATAATTGATTAACTATAATACTTTTATAAATACGAGATTGAACTATAAAGAACTGATGGATTCACGATACGGTTAAGTGTCTGTTAAGTGTAACAAGGAACAGTTAGTTATAGGCATCGCAGTTTATTTCTCATCTACTTCACGGAAAGCAGGTACGGCAGATGAACTTTTATACAATGACAGCTGAAAAGTGCAGGTCAGAAACAGGTTCTTTTAAACCGGAAATGCGTCTCTATTAAGCGATCTTGCGGATCGGTTAATTTCCTGCGCTTCGATTAAACCGCTTACCCGCGCCCCGCGCAGAAACTTTATGTTGGAAAACAAAATGCAAATCTGACGAGCGCCAGTGCGTATGCCTGGCGAGCGTAAACGCGGACAGTATATTAGCAATTAAATGTGACGTCGGGATTGGACACGTAACGCGTTCAAGTCCTTTTAAATTCGCCGCCGTGTCCGAAGTGGAATTCGGTATTTTGATCCAAACACAGTAACTCAAAACAAATTGATCTAAAGCACCGTGAAAGCCGCAAATCCGGTTTACCGTTATCATTACACGTCCGTTCGGTCTCTATACATCCCTCGGCGACCCGCGGACCGAAATTCGCCACGACAAAAAGTGTCGTTTTCTTGCGTCGCGATTAAAGCATTTCACAGGCGTTTCGTATTAATCGCGTCCGGCTGTAGCCAGCGGTAGATTTCTGAAATCATCCGCTTCCTTTTTCCCGTCACAGTTTAATCAACAGTTTCCTCAGTCGCATAATGGACGCCGGATAAAACGAGCTGAGAAAAGAGAGAAAGAGGGACATCCCTCTGGCGCTCCTTCCATAATCGGACGTTTCACTGAAGCGCGGAAGACAAATGAAATATATAACGGCGAATTAGATTAAATTCGCCACAGTGTTTATAAATCGCAAGAATCTAAATAAAATTCTGCGTTAAATATATAATAATCATATCTTAATTATATAATCGATTATAGTTTCGTTTTTTGATAAAACATATATTATGTATGCGTATGGGCATATTGGTTCAACTCTCATATAATTTATAGTATATTTTGTATATGGCAGACTTGTTTTGTACATTTTGTATCAATAGTTTGATTCAAAGGCACGCTCGACACGGAGAATTGGAGGCCACATCTTATACGGTTGCGAGTACCATGAAGAGCCTCAACCTCTGTGCCGAATTCCCGGAGAGGGCGAAGCGTGAGAACACCTCTCTCTTCCTCCACATCGTGCGTTTCTCTCGGCGTTTTTGTCGGTTTATCTTCGATCCGCCTGCATCCTTCTGGCAAATAGCTTCTCGAAACTCGACCTCGTTAGAGGTCGTTTTTTCACTTCCGTTGTAATCTCCTAGAAAAAATTTGCCTTATAAGACAAATATGGGATAAAAGGAAAATACACAAGTTGTGAAGGATGTCTATATGACTGCAAAGTTCTTTGTTAAGATAATATTCAGAGAGCAGAGAAGTAAGAGAGAAAAAAAGCTTGTTAGTAAATTAATATATTTATACTTAATGGATTAGATAATTTATCTTATTTTGTGAGAATTATTTTATCACATTTGACCCATTAAATCTAAAAAATTTAATTTTTTTACTATAAATATAATAGGGGTATTCAAATAAGTTAAAGTTTAACGGTTTGACAAGTTATGTCGGGTTAAAGTCGGGTAAAAAGTTAATTTTTACACTTTTAACCCAAAGATTAATGTGATAAGTTAATGAGTCACTTATGTATTTTGCATAACCTTAAAGAGTAGCGCGCCCAAAGTTAATTAATTAACTTTTTACTCGACTTTAACCCGACATAACCTGTCAAACCGTTAAACTTTAACTTATTTGAATACCCCTAATATATAATAGTATCAAGTTAAATCAGTTTATCCAGTTAATCCGATCTTGAAAATTACGGTTTTTTTTACTTCTTTCGCGCATAGTCGAATAATCTGGCTATATTGTGAGATTTGAAGAGTAATATATAGTTTAGACTTGAAGAAATATGATGCTTAGTAGTGACAAAAAACATTACACATCGATATGTTGAAAGTTCGTTTATCATCCGCATGGCATCTCTAAAATGTATATATTTTATTACAACATTGTAATAAATTTCATTAAATTTCTTGCTTTATGAATTAGTTTAATTATTAAATGTACGAAATCTAAATGCGTTAAGCTAAGAGAATTTAATGTAATAGAGAAAATTATTAATGTATAAAGAAAATATACAATTTATAAAAAAATATAAAAGATCAAAATAAATAATGTATGAGAAATCAAATATAAAAAAATTAATATTAAAATTAACGTAACATTATTTTTAGAATAATTTTTATCTCTAATACATTCAGTTAACACGAAGCGATAGTAGCATCTATAGTTAACTGTAGAGGTGGCGACCTTGAAATAGCGGGTTGTCATAGGTAGACAGGTTGAAGATACGGAAGAAGCGGAGGCAAGAAGCCAGTTGGTTAAGATTGATTAAAGCATACCAGGTAAGTCGACCTCAAGACATGCATTATAACAGATCGAATAACCTTAGCAAAAAAGAAATTTCATCGAAAATTAAGAGGTGAATAGATAATGAAGATTCAAAAGCAGGTGAAATTGATTATGATACATTTTATGATATTCTTTTATTAATTTCATGTTTATGTTACGGGTTATTAATCAATAACTCTGAAAAATGAGCTGAACAATTAACGGTTTTAGGATCAAATTACACGATTGTATATTGTTATATATTATGATCAATTTCAGAAATATTTTGATTTTATTCTAGAACTCTTGAGTCGTTTTATTTGAGTTACAATAACTGTGTTTTAAATAACTTGGTATTATTTAACAGAGCTATAATGACTCTAATATATATATATTTAATTATTCTTTATTACTTCAATATCGTATAATTTCGTTTGTTGCAAATTTTACGCATAATCGCGCATGACGAGGTTTCAGTTGAGCATGGTTGGAAGTCCTCACCTTGGAATAATAGGTGGTCGCATTTGGTCAGGCTGAAGATGCGGAAGGAGCTCATGCAAGAAGTAGCCCGTTATGGTCGATTAGGGCGATTAAGGTTGGAAGACCTTAAAGGCCAGTCGGTGACAATTCGTTGGCGAGACCGTCTTGTCGTGCACAATGTCAACACCAAGCGATTGGTCGTGTCGAGCTAACACCTGGCGACTGATGATGCATAGAACCTAACCGGGCATTTCCTGCATTAGTATATCATTTACATCCCCGCGTGCGCGCGTATCTCTGCTCATTATCTGCCTACGTGCACCCCGATGCTTGTTGAGTGACCGGCATTACTGCATCTGGATACAGGCACTTGACCATAATACGATCAGGAACGGATTGGCTAAGCTCTAAGTTATTGTGAAAAATTTGTCACTTGAAAAAGTGAGAGACAGTTTTTGTATTTTCTTAAAATAAATTCTCTTTACAAGAACCTTTCACAAGTTTCGTTTTATGTATAGCAATTGATATGTACATCGATCATCGCAAATGTCATAAATTATAGATTTTTGTATTAAATTTTAAAGAAATATGATTTCTTTAAAAAACAAGTAATTTAATATTAACAACAATAAATATTAAATCTTACAAAGTGTAATTTAATAATGTTATAATATCTAATACTTAAATATCTATATATTCTATATATTTACATTTTGAAATAATATCTGTATTTATAATACTTTCATATGTTGATATTATAATGGTCAATGTAACTTCTGTCTCATTGGCATACAAGAATTTTCTCGGTCTGCCCCTGAATGTGAACACGACTTCCACAGATGGAAGTTCTCGTCATCACTTGCACATAAATGTGGTTTTTAAAGAAGAAATTTTAACCAAGAAATTTTCCATCCTCGCGCGAACTTGTTTTCTTGAAAGATGGTAATTTTTCCGGACACAAATAAAGCGCATCAAAGCGTTTCCGTTTTGCGTCGATGTAATTTGACTAAACATAAGATCGAAAAGGCGGGTTTGTTATCATAGTTAATTATGTAGAATACAATGAAAGCGTACACTTCCGCGTACTTTCTCTTAATTAAAGGATTCTTCTCGGAATCGCTTTTTTCTCGTCGCAAAATTTAGAATTTGCGCGAATTTTAGTTTACATTTTTATCGCACATTTAACACTAAATTGTTTGCTTGGTTTTGTTAAATAAAAGCGGATCTTCTTATTTGCAATATATTCAAAAACGCTGAATTCACGGTATTAATGTTTACAATCTCCAAAGTTGCGTTTTAGTAAATCAACAGTAATGACTATAAAAAATCAGTGTCACTTGTTTAAAAGATTCTAATACGGTTTAATACAAGTTTATATTGTCGACTTTGTTAATCCCAGGATGTTTGAATATTGTTCGCTGAGTAAATATTCTACTCGGGTATTATATTATGTAGTAGTTCTTTAAGCAAATTGCTATTTGCTAAATGATATTGAGTGTCTCTGGTGGGACAAAAAACTAGGAAAGAGAAATTTTCGAGCGAATCTTGTCCGTGGCTAGGGAAAAATGTGTCACCGTTTCGTCGAGCAGAATCTCAGGACCTTTATGAATTCAGGGCGATTCTTCCTCGAGTTTATGTCGAGTTAATGAGCGTGACTAAAGAATGGGTTCCACGCGTGACTGTCTCTTGAATTCTGTGACGACACGAAATTGAAGACTCTCGTCGCGGTTGTAGATAACAGAAAATAAACTGACTGTTTACGAATGAATTCAACGAGGCTAAAGCTCCGACCTTTGCGGTCGGCTGTGCATATTCCTTGTGTCACTTTCTATGTCAACGCAAAAGCGTTTTGCCCATAAATCATTTTATTTAAGTGTTAATTATAAAATCGTTGAAGCTCCATAAATTCAACGTTCTATTTTTATGAGTTTATGATGTAAATCCTGTAGAATTTTTTAAACAATTCGAGATTATAATGATTGTTTTATCATCATTTGTAATTAAACGTCAAAATTATATCTCAGAATTAATCGTTCAAGAATATAAAAAGATTTATTTTTTGGGACAACAATACAATGCTCGGTGATCTTAGGCTTTAGTATTCGGAGACTCTATCGGACAATGATCAGAACATGAGATTGCGGAACATTAAGAGAGAACGCGTCAACGGTGAGCAAGCAGATAACACGGTTAACAGTGAGTGCAATTAGATGGGAATGCCTGGAAAGCCAATGAAGGTGCGTTTAGAAAAATCAAGGAAGATTAGGTGCATGCTCCCTCCGCGATTCATTGCACAGGCAGTGATTTATAGTTAATTGATCGCGAACAGGGACAAATAATAATTTCTCGACACTTAAAATTGATAATATTTTTAAGGACCTCCAGAAGAATACAATTATAAAATAAAGACTATAATTAAGAAGATGATTATTAACGAGAATTTTTCTTTTTTCTTTTTTTTTATATAATTTTAAAGAGTTTGAAAGAATAATTTATAATATCGATATATAATTCACTTAGTTTTTTATTTATTTTATATTATACCATACTTTTTACCTAATGTTTGATTTCTTAATTTACTCTTTATACTATGCATAGATTCAGAAATATTTTTATGTTATTGACAGTTGAGACTTAAACTTGATTCGAAATTTAAGTAATTCCTAAATTAATTTCCAGATCCGTCCCTGGCATTGATGCTCTCTTGGAGTCCTTCCTAGCTCTGGAAAAAAAAAGGAAAGAAAGATCAAAGGAGGACAAATTGCTCATCCGTTTAATTCGAGGAGTCGGCCGCTTCGTTAGACCATCGGACGTGGCTGCGGCGGCGTGGCTTTCACCCATTCCTCATAAAATCCGAAACGCGCATCTCCGTAGGTATTCTCATTTCGAGGTAATTCTGCAGCGTGCTTGGATGCCACGCACGGTGCATATTTACTGACCTGGAAAATAATTCAGATAAAGAAAAAAATCTAGGAATTCTACATAAATTTATGCTTCGTATTATTCAATTTCCTGATAAGAATTTGCGATTATCTTCTAGTTGAGCTATTCTGTTAATTTTTTCCTAATTATTATATATAAATTTAATCTGTAATTTTTTTAATATTGTGTGTGTACTTCATATAAAACCTAACACAACCAGAATATCAAAAACTTATGAAAACGTGAAATGCAATCATAAAAAAGAAGATTGCAGAATATTGATTATATTTGTTAATAATTATTATTAAGAAAAAGTTTAATTAAATTCTTAGCCCTTTTAGCCCTTTAAAAAAAATGGCTTAAAATTAAACACATAATATTATGTACTTTAACATAAATTTTGTAGGTAATATAAATCTTGTGTGAGAAATAAAATGATAAATATAATTACCAAAATATTTAAATATTAAACTAGTAAAATATTATAAAATACAAGATTTATCACAAAATTTATTTGCAAAATAATCGTATTAAATTGTCATTCAAAATATTAGATATGCAATATTATACAGATAATAAATCAAAATTTACAGTGACAGCGCATTCTGAATGAATTGTCGGGTACTAGTGTGTCTCCAACAGACAGTAACAATTAATATACCAAATTCAAATTTATTTAAAAAGAACATATTTTTCTAATAATAATTTTGTAATGATAGTCGATATAATTATTTTAAGAGTAAAACATGATTATAAAAAGTGGAACGGCCATGTAAAAATGCAAGGGAGATGAATCCTTCGAGATAGCGTTTGCTACGTATCTGGCATAACCTGTTTCGGACGTGCATTTAAATTTACCTTAATTACCGGCTTCCCCTCGTTATAAAGTTGTACGGTATTTATCGTACGCCCCACATTTTCGCGAACCTGAGAATTTCATCAAACGGTCCGGCCGGCGTAATCCGCCGGCGCGGCGTGGCTTTCACTCGTTCTTCGCAAAATCCTCCCGTACAACTCGTCTGCTCGAGTTCTCCGGAGATGATGTTGTTTCAAGTGAAGATTGAAACCAAATGTAATGAAAAGAATATGTTTTGAGTAGTATACAAATAATAAAAGATAAATTTAATTAAAATTTAATTTAATTTAAAAAGAAATTTATAACAGCGTTAGCAAAAATATAAGAAAATTGCAATTCTAATTTTCTTTAAAATCATAAAATGTATCTATAAAAGTACAATGCAACGAAGCTAATAGCGATGCTAACAACGACGAATATTCGTAGCATTGTTAGCGGCAATGAGCATCCGTGGTATTGGTAATAAATTGGTATGATTAAGAGCTCGTCTTGAAAGGAACAACCGGACAATTCTCGATTTCCGTCGCCGGCGAAGAGGAAAGGCGAATCTCAGCTATAGCGGCGTAATGGATTCGTACAGGTGACGTGTCGTTGCCACCGAAAGGCGGTGGCGACGGCGACTCTGATCGTTAAAAACGTTTCTGGAGCACGCGATTCCCGGTGGCGATTGTTGCCCAACGTGCTATCGTGAACCGTGACTTTAGGACCCTTCTCCCTCTCTCCTTCTTTCTCTGTTCCTCTTTCTCTGCGTCACCTTTCCCTTCCTTCCTTATCTCCCGGCACCTTCTCCACTCTTACTTCTAACGCGAACTGACGCAGTTAGATTGGCAGCAAAACCGATCGAGCTTGTCCATCTCAATATTTTGCACAAGAATATTGCTGCTTGACAGTGGAGCGCTCACAATAAAATCAGTAATTATGGGTGATAAACATGCGTGATCTTCTTTTGCGTGAAACAGGATTTGCACGTTGTATGCGATAAACGCTCCTCTCTCTCTCTCTATTAAATTGACTTAATCTAATATTTCTGAGAAATAGACATACTATGAACTACCGTGAGAATGATCGTATTGCGCGAAAACGATCTTGATGTTTGACGCATATCTTGCAAGTGCAGATTCCACGCGCACCTCTCTCGAGAGCTTATCAATTAGCCGTTATTAGCGGTAGTTGTTAATACTCGATATGGAGTCAGATAAGCATCGTTTATAGCAAATTATTAATTATAGCGACTGCCGCGATGCCGCGGTGATTTCGCCGTTTAGTTTGCTCCTGCAAGGCATCTCCTGTCAACTCATGATATAATCTCGTTCGTAGAAATGTAAGAACGCGAAAAAAATCAAGACGCGTGAGAAAATATTCGAAGTGGAATATACCTGTTAACGGTGGTCCATGATAACGGTATGACTAATTGAAACTTCGCGACAATATATACACACAATCGGTCAATATTATTACATATCCTATGTTAGGAATGGGATCAAGTTCAATATGTACTTAAAAAAATCCGAGACAAATCCAATAATCAAGTTTCATTTCCTTGGATTCGAGTAATATTCATAAGAAACAATATTTTATACGTTGTACTTGCGAAGTAATCGAATCCCGATTATAGTTAGTTTCGAATTTTAGAATAAATGCCTGTAGGATTCGAAATGTACTTATAAGCAGTTTCTATTGTAAAGAATCGAATCATTTACAAGTAGTATTTGAATATGTTATGATAATATATAAATTATAATATAAAATTGTAACAACGAGATATTCGTGTATATATACACACACATTATGTTTCAAACATTAAATTTCTAGTAAAGTACTCATAAAAGATTCGAAAATATTTGATCCAGGTTCGAGTCTATTTGGAAGTAACACTCCTGTTTTTCAATGTACTCATAAAGGATTCAAACATACTTGATCTTATAACTAATACTTAGTCTAGAGATAAGATACTTAATCTTATAACTAATATATGTGTATAAGCATGTATATTAGTGGATTGGTCAATTAGTTTATCGAATACCGTGAGCAGCGGAGCAGAATTTATCATGCACTGATCGGTTTCGGTCCGTAACTCGTTATGTCGTTATAAACCTCATCGCGGCTGATAAGCCATAATAAGGTACTCCCGATAAGTCTCATGAAATACTAACTGCCAAGTAAAAGAGTGTGCTAATGTATTTTTACGTTAATTACTCAATATTCCCGTAACACGAGCCAATTATCTTCGGAGTTCCGAAGCGCAATTGACACATCGTTCGTTTATGGAAACGTCGAGGCTGCACCGCGAGATTAAGCAACATGCAAATAAGCCCAATCTACGCTATAAAACGTCTAATTTACGTATCCTTGCTCCAATGCAAGGATACCGCGAGAATACATTCACGATGTGTGTTCTCGTAATCGATAATGTTTCCCTGCTTAATGATCGAATGCAAACTATAACCACGGTTTCAATCGATTTGGATAAATTTGTCTATTAAGTTATCATCTGCGTCTTGGCAGATAATACCGCGGTAAGTTAATAAGAATGAATATTGTCGGACAATGTTTCGCTAAACCGAGTTTGTTGACGTCAGACGATCGACATTTCGCGAAAGCAAATATGAATCGAGCACGTGTTATATCCGAGTTGGAGCCAAGTCGAAACCTGGTCATTTCCCGATGACGTGTTACGCGGTAAGTACCAAAGGTCGTACAATTTTATCGGGGAATCTCGTGCTATTACTCGAATCCTTTTACGAACTCTTACCGGACTCGCGAAACAGTGGCGCAAATCGGGCAACCCTGGTACAACACATGTTCGTCTTATCGGCGGCGGGCACGAGTGCATACGGAAACGTGGCGCAACGAAATAACGAGTTCTAATTGCGAAAGCAGATCTGCAGGCCGGCCGGTCGCGCAAGAAGAAAAAAGCACCGAGTGAGAGAGGAGGAGAGAAAAGGAGGGAGGGAGATAGAGAGGGATAGCGATTGCTGAGAGAAGAGAAAAAAATGAAAGAACGAGAAGGTGCACCCGGCACCTGATTCATTTGAGTAGATAGCAATCTATGACGCAGATACGCGCGAGCGGGTCTCCTTTAAAAATCGTTCTTCCACGCCCGGGGAATTTCACCCTTTCGAGAGGCACCGCGCGCGCGAAGCAAGATTAAAAGAGATCTCTCGCGCGCGGTGGCGTGACGTTGCAAACTGCAATAGTCAACGTCGGTCCGCACCTCGCCGTCGGGTGTCAACTCGAAGGTTTCGCCGATTAAAGATCGCAAAAACTGGCGCCGTTACCCGACCCGATTGATTAATTGCGCTGGCACTGATGTATGTACGATTAATTGGAATATCATGTTGGTGGCTTGTTTCCTGCGCGCTCGCAAAGCGCGCTGCGGCAATTTTCTTCACGAAAAGTAGGATAGATCGATGTTTGTATTGCAAACTGAAGAAAAATCCCCATCTTTCTTTCTCTTACAAAAATCGAATTTCAGAAATCACTTGTATGTTACATAGAATTAGCGTTCAAAATCGGTGTAGCTTGTTAGATCCTTACCATTGTGCATTGCAAGGATTCTCACTTTATATATTCTGCTCACCGCGATATGTCGCTGAAATTTTTGAAATTAGCAATAACTAGTATATTATTTATTTATTTAATTTACTTAATTTATTATTATTAGTATATAATTTAGTACATTATTCTTCTAATCTTTTAATATACTATTAAGTAGCAAAAAAGCTAGAGCATTACTGACAGAATATCCATTCGGCCGGACCCGCGCGCTGTACAAGCTTCTTTCCACACTTATAGACTTTAGGGGATTTGCACTCGGCGGGATCTGTGCAATCGCGCTGCCGGGCGTAAGTATCTCTTACGTGGCACTACAATTACGCCCGGATTGAAGACCATCCGCTAATTCCGCTGGTAGGCAGAGGTCATTTGCAACATGATGACTTCCTCCGCTTCAAGAGATCACGGCTCTCCCTCGCCTCCATTACACGAGAAACGAGTAATCCGATTAACGGCTTTCTCTCTCTCTTTCTTTCTTTCTCTCTGTGTCTGCCCGATCGGTGCCTTCCGTGAAAAGGGTTTTCCTCACAGTAATTTTTGTTAATTATGTTACGCGGATAATTCCACAAGTACGTAACCGCGTCCACATTAATATCCGGTGTTTACGTTTACGGTCGTTTAATTCGAGAGAAGAAAAAAAAAGATGCGCCTTTTCCCAGGATCGCGTTCCGTCGATCCCGTCGCTTGATACCACGAACTTAGGAGAATTCGAGGCCCCCAAGACCCTACGACGAAGTACCGTGCAATTTTCATGCTGCGCTTTGTATCGTATTCTCATTGATATTAATGCTATACTTCAACTATATATATACCGTGAAACCCGATATATGTATATTATTTTGATGATTTGAGAGCGATCGTTGCTAAATGATACGTTAATTGCAGTAATGATAAGTGGCGTGATTTCATATGTTATATACCTTATAGTGCAGAAAGGTACAGCGTGATGTACAAGTCGCTATCTCTGTCGGGAATATCTGACGTTTCCATAAACGCGAGTAAATTCCTTAACGCTCTACACGCGGTCCTAACAGCAGGTCGCAGGGAAATCTAGTAACGAAATAACGAGTTCTGTTTGCGAAACCAGAACTCACGCCTGATGCAAAAAGAAGGGAAAAAAGGGAGCAACAGTGGCGGCCGATCGCCGTATGCGTGTACTAATACCGCGGCAAAAAGGCGCTACGATCCAGCTTTAGCGCGGCTCTAAAGTGACGGATAAGCGAATCGAAGCCATTTATATTTGCTGCAATCGACAAATTAATGTTGTCAGACCGGTTGACTCCCGCGATATCAATTAGTTTCTACGCTTCGAAGACATTGCGCCTTACACATTTGATCGGTATACATTTACGTGTTTCTATAATTATTATAAGGGCATTTGATTTAAAGGACGTCTTGCGTGCGAGGCAGTTTAATAATATGTAACAAGTTAATCTCTAAGATACATGTTTATAATAACAACGGTAGCTTCGGAAATAGCTGTTCATACAACTAATTGTAAGCTATTAATTAATATAAAAGCCTTTCCCGATTCTTCCTTAAAAGAAATGCGTGGCGTGTTTTGCTTATTAATATTCACACCTGTAAAATTTTAAACAGCGTACACATCGCATTATTTTATATGAATGTAAAATAATTGGCAAAGACTCGATTGTGTCTCATTCAACGTGGAATTGCCGTATAAAACAATCGGATATTATTTGAGAATTTCGCAACTTTTCTGTCGGAAATGTATAAAACGATCCGTACAACTTTGTTGTATACTTTAAAACGCGCATAAAAACAAATTAATATTTATCGGCGTGTACGTATACATCACATATGCATGCAGATACGCGCGAGTGTGCCCGTGCATGGCCGCCATTAGTTTGCGCTGCCGCGGCGCGCGACAGGATAATTGATAATTATCGATATAGCGCCGGGTGGAAGCGAATTCAAGCCGCGCGCTCGTTTTCTCTCCATCCGACGTAGGAATTCTCTCCGTTCAACGTACGGTGCGCGCAGTCGACCAGTTCCCGTGGCGTGGCGCAAATCAGCTTTTTCGCGACCCGCTTCGTCGCAGCGGCGACACTCCGGCAAGCGAGTCGGCCGCTTAAGAGCGGTACATTAAATGCATCCGAGAACGGGTACGAGCGCGAAAATATATATATCGTTGCGGTAACAAGCGGTCGTTACCGTATTTCTGCGGGCTACCGAAGTCCTGATAACTAGCAGAGATCTTTTTTCCTCTCCCGCCGTTCGCGACGCAAGCCGCTCGCTCGGTTACACGGGTCACCCGGTATATTGCGAAATGGAGAAAACAATTGTGTCGTTAAGGAAACATTTAATCGTCTCGTGCGTTTGATTGCTTTCTCACGCCTTCACGCTTCATCCAGCACTATTCCTTTTTAAAGTTAAAGCTGCTAAATTCTCTTGTCCTTACAATAAGCATTTTGTGTCCTGATTAAATATCGTTTTAATCCTAACAACGTTAATATCCTACACAGTTTCTGATATGAAATTACCTTCGCGAGGCTAAGGTAATGCACCTCTGCGAGGCGATATCTCGTATTTCTACTCTTGTTCTCCGCGTTTCCGTCGTAGGTGCAATCGATGCGACTACATTACGATAGATCGCGATGCACACGTACATACACGGGATTGTTACACTCGGACGTGTGTATGCACGCGCGTGTCCGTGTGCAAAGCTGGTCGTACAGCCGGAATTGCGAAAGCGCCAGGACGCACATCTATTAATACCGGGTTATCTTTGTTAGTGTGGGTGTTATCAGGGCAGGGCGTGTCGCCAGGAAAGCAGCCTAGCGAACCGGCAGTCAGCAACGTGACTGTCTGCTGCTAGTCAGGATCCGCTTCGTTCTCCTTTTCGCGTTCCCTGCATCTTCGACCTCTTACTTCTATCTCTCGCTCCTTCTCCGTTTTCCTAGTTTTTTTCTTGCGATTTTTTTCATGCTATTCATTCAATCTTGGATGCTTTGTTTCATCGTGGATCGATGATAAGTATTTCGATTATTCTGATAATTTTATTCATAAATTTTACATTTAGATGATATGTATCAAGCTCGAATTACATAGTTTTAATTCTCTTTTCTAATTTATGAAATGTGTGTCCGAAAAATGAGATGTTTTATTATAATGATTTGAGATAATTGAATAATTAAAGTTACTCGTTTACAGTGCGCGTAAGTTATGCAATGCAATATACTTCCACATGTAAAATTGCAAATATCTGAAATCTTTCTTTTGTTACATGATTATTCAATTTTCTTGCTCGCCGCGAATTCTCGCTGTATATACTTCAGGTTCGTCAAGATTGTTTTAAAGTTCGATATCCGGAGTAGTGAGTCACGGTCTGGCAAGAGAAAATATTGCGTAAAATATCCTTGCGGGAAGTTTCCTCGAAATCTAAAGCGTTTTCCACGAGATCGCGTCATACGCCACATTCCTCCCGCTATTGCCTCAGTACACACATACTTATATTCGGTGTGCACATACACCGAGAGCGTATCGGGACTACAATATGAATCGAGTCTATTTACATACAATCTCTCTCGCGCATCTTGTCGTTACCACATCTGTCCTTTGTGGGAGAAAATTCTGCGCGTTATTAACTGTACGATGGCGACGTAATATTACAACAACAAAGAAAGTGACGCGGGTCCCTCTCTGTTTTCTTAGATTTCTTCTCGGTCACAAACACATTTCGCTGATTGTCTCCCCTCTGACGAAGAACTTCGCGGCGAAGAAATGAAGTTGTGCGCATATAGCGAGAATGCAGCGATAAGAGAGTTTCTCGAAGCCAAAGGTCAGCCGCATTCGGTACCGTGGCTGCATGGTACCGAAAACGCCTCGTAAAGTTGCACGCGTGGTCCTCTCGTGATTCACGAGTGGCCGTCCCTTTGCCCCGTGAGAACACATCGCACGCGTGAGATAGGCGTACACGGCCGATGTACATACGAGCGAGCGAAGAGATTTCACGGTGAAACGGTACACGCACAACGACGGCAGATAACCGGATAACCGGGCGTTATGTAACGCGTGAATATAATTATGCAGATCGGCGTGCCGCGAACGTGTCTCTTTTAACATTTACCTTTAGCCCGGCCCATCGCGATACTTAAGGACGGGTCACGCATGCCGGTTCCAGCCGGTTTTCTAGGCGACAAACACGACGCCGGTGACGGCGACTGCTTTTCCACGGTGTGAGAAGTGTACCGCCGTAATAGGAGGAACGGTATTATCCGTATTTAAGATCGTCATTACCTGGACTTCTGCCGGTAGCAGTTTGACTCTTGAAACGTGTGAATTGCTCGCTCGAGCGATCCCGCGGCGCGTACATCCCCGTTCCGGCAAACCTGATTATAATCGTTAACCAGCGATTCGTTTGAATTATTGGGCTTTATAGCAGATTTACGATATTAAATGTAGATGATTCTCGATTTTTCTCATACGAAACACTCTGCTGTAAAGAACAGGAAACACATGAGGACATCTACGTAAGTTATTTATGTTTTGTGTCATGTTACATATCGATATCAAACGATATGTACATGTTTAAATACGTGGATTAAAATCCTTTGAAGTACTTTCTCGACATACGTGACCTTAACGTCGACGTGACGGCTACACGTACGTTGTACATGAACCGTATTTTATACTGATGTAATGTCCTCTTCGAGTACAATGTCCTAGCAAGCGCTTAGAAAGTTTACGCTACGATTCTTGAATGAAGGCTCGCAAAGAGTACCGTAAGATTAATTTTAATTTTTATGTGTAGTATTGTTTAAAAAAGAGTAGCCAAATTATTATAATTAAAGTCTATATACACACTTTTATTTATATTAAAGAAAACGGAAGCATTGGAACCACTAATAATCATCACATTTTTTAAATATTTCTAGCTAAACTGAACTGTAATAAATCGTACAATTAAATATAAATATTCCTTTATTTACTATGATATTTAGAAAAAACTTGTAGCTTTTTGTCATTACTAATATTTTTGCGCATTTTATTTAGAAAATAATTATTTATCTAAAAGTCTATCTGAAGTTGATAACAGAAATAAAATGTTATCAAATATACACACATACATACGCATACACATTTTATAAAGAAATTAATTAAATTAAGTAATACTCTTATCAGAAACATAGATAAAGTAGGAAAAAATAATATTTAAATATCGATCTCATTTCTGTGATTTGTTACTTGGTGCCAACAAGAACTACTTACACGCTTGGAAAGGAAATTGAATTTCAAACAAGTAGGAAAAAACTGCGTTACTGGTTGAATCAACAAGAAAAACGTGTAAAAGCGATAAAAACATGCGCAATATGATCGGTGATTTTCGTTACCATCATCATCTTGCTCCGCTGTGTTCAGTCGTACGTACATCGATTATTCTCTACGTTTATTGCCGTCTAAATTGATGACGATTCACCTTTTCCATTAGAACTAATAGGGAAAAAAGCTCGGTCGGTTTTCTACGGAAGACTCGAACCGTAATAAGATTTCGTCGAAGGCGCACGCTACCGTATGCAAGCGTATATGCGTGCGTTCATATGTGTCCACGTCGATCGGCCGTACGTATCGGAATGTATTGTGCACCCATAATACACGGGTATTCTCCGCAGGAGCCAATTAAAACGGACTCTCTAGTCCGATCGGAACCGGTCTGCTCTCGGACACGTTTTACACCGCGCTCTCCGCCAGATTAACGAAGGAAACGACGATTATTAATGAAGCACCGTCGCCCCCGTATACCTTATTAACGAGGAGCGTATATGCGTATTTTTTGTTATTGACGTTTATGCGGAGCACGTCATAGTTAACGAATGATCGAAGTTCGATGGCGACCACCGTGGACGAATCGATGTTCCGCTTCTGCACGTCTCAATTAAGACGCTATTATGTGGATACCGTGTATCGTAAATAATATTTCAAGAACGAGATTAATCGTCGAAGAAGACACATTAATACGCACGTCATCGATATTTTTATCGCGAAGTTTATTAATGTAAATTTTTCAACTGACATTAACCGATTGATCGAAATCCGAACGCAATAAAAAATTAGATCTATTGTTAGAGATTCGAAGAGGAAGCCTTGTGCTCTGTTTCACATATACCGCTGATGTTTTTGCCACATTCCACATTCATTTCGTTCATCTCTTGCCTGGCTTCGTCGAATATCAGTCAGGTCGGTTTTCTCGTCGCCGAAAGGGACGTTTTACGATACTTTCGCGTCCGGTTTCTGGATTGAAAATCACTTCTTCGATCCTTGCTTTTTGCCGCGAGGGTAACCTCGCAAGTATCGTCGATAGAGATGCGTCTATACATGTGCCGACAATTTTCTTATTAAGGGAGAAAAGCTTGCGTCACGAAAATTTCGCTGATGAATAACAAATAAGTTTGTGATTAATCTATACGATGATAAATGCACACCAACACTTTTAACTATAAATATTGATTAACTGTAAACAAAATGTTACAAAAATTTGGGATAAACTTTACGCAATCCTTTATATTACTTCCATTTTTAAAAAGAAAAAATTGTTTATGAGTTTCACGGTTAGTAACGTGTAATTATGGTTAATAACGAGCAATTGTCAATTAACGCGTTATATGGTAATGAAGCATAGAATAGAATAAAGAACAACGAAGAAGTATCGCGATACTCCATATCGAAATGAGTTCCGTATCGCGTATCTAAATTACCGCATAAACTTCACGTAATGGCACTTTACTTTACAAAAAAAAATCCAGACGATCCTTTTGCATAACTTTTCAATCTTTAAAAACAAACATTTTAATAATTAGATTAAATTAAAATTCTTTTCTATAAAAAAAAGAAGTTAATTAAATAGATAAAAGATAAAGTATCGCCATTTGTTTGAATTCTATAAAGTTCACAATCAGATCGCTCTCCAATCGTTTATAGATAAGGTCGCTCTTCTTTTTTTTTCAAGTAATAAATCCAATTTTTCGCAACGAATATCTCAAAGTTTACGCGATATTATAGTTGAGGACCACCCCGTAGAATTTACCGTTACTCCCTGACGTCGATGCGTCCAGGTACTTCTTGGATTCTCTTTGAATCTTTTTCCGCGTTCTGTCGGTTGCGTTTACGAAAGATTCCCTACGGCCGCCACGTAAGAGACCGAGTGACTTTGCGCGCGAGAGGACGAGCAAGCCGTGCCGCACGCCGGCCGGCCGGGGATGTTGCCGATACGGTGACGACTCGTGATTGCCCCAAGAAGGGAAAGGTGTGGCACGGCGCAGTCATGTTGCTGATTTATAAGGCTAAATTCCTTTGCTGCTCCGCGCGCGCAATACCTCTGCGGCGGGGTCGCCGCGCAGGCAATATAACCGCCTACACCTACAGCCCTAACGCGCGCGATTCGGTTCTAACGTTAAACTAAATTTATCGCCATTTTACCGTCCTTCGCCCCCTCGGCCTTCCTCAACACGCTCTCGCGCGTATACTCTCCCCGATTCCCGTGAGAGCCACTCTCGCTCTCGCTCTCCCTCCCCTTCACTTCTCTCCCTCTCACTCTCTCTCTTTCTCTCTATACTCTCCTCTTGCGACGAGCATTAACGAAAGAGAGCACCTACCGTCTGCGATAAATCGGCTGAGTAGGGGTATACGCCTCACTCATCTCTTTCGCACTATTGACGGTTGGTTATCACACGCGTTTTACCGTTAATTCTCTCTGTACGATAAAAAAAACATTCGAACTTTTAAACGTGAGGACGAGCTGTTTCGCCATTTAAAACACATTTACAATTTTGCTCATGTTAATTACTTCACTTATACATCCTCGTATACTTATATCTTATCCCCGCAGCAAAGAGACAAGTTATAAACTTTTTGAACATTTATGTACGAGATGTATCTTAATCTTACCGTTACTAATTTTCCTGGCAAACTTGAAAACGTAGCTGAATTAACAAGTTAAATTCCCGTTTTGAATTCTAATTGTTTTAGTTCCTACAAACTTACGACTTAATCGTAAAAGCTCGTTAACGGTTTATTGGTTATCGGATGATAGCGGATAGACGCGTTACGCGACGTGTGCCGGCGCGGAAAATGTTGAAATTAATTTAATTGCCGGCGATATTGAGCGACATTAAAGCCACAAGTAAATAATGATAATTGTACGGTACAACCTGATATTATCTTCCTACACCGATGTCGCTGTTAGATCCGGCATTGGGCAAGCTGCGCGCCGTCTGTTTACGCGCTTATCACGGTCTATTTATACCACTCCGTAATTAAATAGACGATCGCATCGGCAGAGATAATGGATCGCCGCAATCATAAATATACATCGTGAAACGCGTGCACCGCGCGGCTGCGTTATATTGTACTTTCAGTTCGACCCCGACGCGCTCAGATAGACTCGAGAATTCTTTGATCGGAGCACGCGCGCATAAAAGCATTTCCTTTGTGTGCTCCGTTACTCCGTTGTTAGTTTAAACCGTGTCGGCTCTTTCAGAGTCGTTATTTGCACGTCGATCTAATTCCTTTCGCACGCCGGGAAGACGTTCTCGAAGCGACAATGCATTCGTCCTTTCGCGTCGCGTGTGTTAGCGACGTTACAATCTCGCTTGTCGACGTTTTAGAGGACGGCGATCAGCTATTAACGCCATTTGCGCAGGATATAACGTATACGTTCGGAATCGGGGTTTGTAAAGCTTATTATATCATCGTTGAACGCTTACAACCGAGTTTCTCTCCTGTTAGTGCATTCCTTTCAGCGCATTCAATGCATATTCATCCCTGGTAAGAATATCATACGTCATGCAACAAAAACGTGTATTTTATTCTCAGGAAGGATTTATTTCCGATCCTTCGAACGTGAATTATGCACGGATAGACGTTTGCATATCGGTACAGGAACACATGGCTGATTTAATGCGCGTTTAACGCTCGCGCGCGCGCGCCACCCACGCATCCTCATTAAACCTATGTAATATTTCGGAATAATCTCCGTGGCGTAGAGAGCAGAGCTGTGGCCTTGGCGCCTCGCCGATCGACGTTTAGCAAAATAATGAATAGGTAGCAACGATCTCGCGGATTTATCGGTCCGTTCCTCGTGAATAAGCCCGGCCTATGCGCAGCCTCTTTCTCCTTTCTTCCTCTCTGTTCTCCCTGCTTCCCTTCATCGTACGAGACCTCCGCGAGTAACTGGGGCGGAGTTGCAGTTGCATCATCGCGCCACAATGCTCGCTGCCTCTCTCTCTCTCTCTCTCCGTCCTCTTTTCTCTTCCTCTATTCCGGTGCTATTCTCTCTCTATCTCTCTTCTTCTTTCTCTATCCATCTGTACGAAGCCGGGGAGATGCCCGAGATGCTGGGATTTATCTGCGTCGGATCACGCGAGATCGGTGACGAGATCCCTCGCGGCATACATGTTCGTGTCATTGTGACACGTTTCTCCGCTGGGAAATCGCGCGATCACGCCGCGTTCGTATAGCTTCGCGTCGCGATTGTCGAAAGAGACGACGCACGAAATTTAACCAGGCGGAGATTTCGAAAGCGCGTGACGGAGCCTCGTTGAAGCGAACGTTAACTCCTTTTTTACCACTAAGAAAGTACGGTAAAAAAATTTATCAACCATTCTGTGCCAATAAATACGATTTTTCTATTGGCACAATGCGGTTGATAAAAAAAAAAAACGTGTTTTTCTAGTAGATTACAATGAGGATCGTTGGGTAAGCGATCACAAGCAATAACAGTTACAAAACAAGATACAAAACGCTTCAGTATGCAATTGAGGGAGTTGAAAACGTACGTAAAGAACCGTAAGCGATTCCTCGACGCTGATTTCTTCGAGAAGCTTAAAAGTCGACGCTATCGGACGCCACGGGAATGTGTCGGCGCTTTTTTGCGGGGACACGAATTACGCAACGTTGATTATCGCGATTTCCCCTTTTCAGTTCTACGGACTCATCGTGTCCTCGGACCCGCCGTCGCCGTTGCCGTTGGTACCTTGGTACCACACCGCGATGACCTTAATGTTCGCCCCGTCATTACGTCACGAGAAATAATGCCGAGACGGATAATACTCTTGCCCGGGTCTCTCGGTGCGCGCGGCATGGCCCATGCAGCTGATGACAGTCCGATTATTCGGAGTCCATTAAAGTTCGACCTAATTACGGAACGTGATCGGACGAGACGGCGACGGCGACGATGACGACGACGGTTGCCGGCGAACATGCAGAGAAAGAACAACAGCAACGTAGTAGATCCACCTACACGCTAGTAACCGTCGTCCCGGGGCACTGTGTGACGACACCTCTCCTACGTGGTACCGTGGCACCACGCCTTTCTAAGCCCAGGGGCATCTGCGCGCGGATTAGATTCTGGATCGCTCGGAGGCTAGGCAGACCGTACGAATGGATCGCCTTACTGAGGCGAATATTCTGCCGGATCGCGAGTAGTGAAACGCTCGCCGCTATTTATAGAAATTCTAGGAAATTCGAAGTGTTAAATGTACATGTGCACGTGCACTTACTGTATTTTAAAAAATCCACTAAAATAAATTTAAAAAATCCCACTAACTTCTACTGTATTATTTATGCTAATTTTGTTCAAAAAGTTTACGCAAATAATTCTTTTTAATCTCGCGATAATGTGATGTAAATGTTGTAAAATGACTTATTATATATAATTTGTAAATCTATTACACATTATTAAAAAAAATGGCATTCAATGTTAGCGCGCTAATGATCTGTTAATATTATTTTAGCGTATTGTCTTTGCAAAACCTTATTAACAATGCGATTGAGCGCTATAGTCGCTAAGAATAGAAATATATCGAGCTCTCGTGCAACGCCACGTGCTCGCTTGCACGCGCCGGATGCAACGGCGGGATCCGAGAGAACGCACGTTTTGCCCAGGCTTATTGGCTGATTTATTCATTAACGATTGAATCGCGCTATCATTTAGGAGAGGCCAAATCACAGATCGCGGGCACGAATGGTAGCGATGACTTTCCAGGTTTTTGCCGGTCTATCGATCGTGCCGGTTCCACTCGCTCCGGTAATAGGCATTCACTCCGCGGTGGGGCACGGAGTTGCAGTTGCAGTTGCAGTTGCAGCACGCGGAGCGATTTTCTACGTGGAAACTGCACGATCCAATCGGGAGTGACCCCGGCGACCCCCGTCGCCGTGGTCATCGCATGACTGCTGGATCCTCCTCGTTCTCCATCTCCCTTTATAATCCAATTAATATTAACCAGCGGTAGACTCGTTTCTCCTGAGAGTAACACTGGAACGTTCGTATTCAGTGCCGTGAAAATTTTCGTGCGCGATCTTACTATTAACTTTTAATTATGATAGTAGGTACTACGATCGATGATTTTTTTTACACAACTATGAAATGGAGCAAATATTTCAATTTTTTTATTTAAAAGTAATATTTTAGATTTTTTGATATTTTTAATGCTTTTGTTACTTTTATATAAGACGATAAAGAGAAAAATATATATAACTCAAAAATTTATTTACTAACTTTAAAAGCAAATGCTTTATTTTAAACGAATGACGTATAAATAAAAATATATATCAAAAATGTTGCAAATGAAAACGTACTATAAATTTTCACGTCTGAAGCGTTTTTTCATTAATAAAATATTCATTATAATAATATACCACAAAGAATTTACAATAATTAAAATACTCATCGTGATTTTAAAGAAATAGCGAGCGGCAATGATATTTATGTACATCGATCTACGAATACGTCGATTAATTAATTAGAATAGATGTTTACAGCATCCCGAAGTGTTTGCTCGGGTTATCTCCGTATCGGTGCACGATTCTCGCAACCCCTTTGCTCGTTTGTCCCCAGCCGCGGGCACTCTCTTACGTTACGGCGCGATATTTCAAAATGTTTATCGGCGCGGTATCCTGTAGTTCTTCCTCGTTAAGTTATAATTTCGTGGCGTTTGTGTCTACCGCTGAAAGTTCTTGAAATATCGCGGTCCACCTCTTCCGTGCGGCGGTCTATTGCGCAATGCTCGTTGCGGAGATCGTTTGCCGATTAGCGGCGTAGTTTCGCGTTGCCGATGGCTCTCCTCCGTGCCCGCTATACGATTGTTTAGATCGGAGGACGCCGCGGGTCTCGATCGATTCCGCCGCGATATCGTGCATGCTAAAAATAAATCGGCTATTGCAATCTTGCTCGCCCCTCCTCCGTCGTCGCCACTGGAGATCTCATCTTTTCCTCGATTCTCGTGTATTTTTTCTTATCTATTAGCACGTCAAAATTTTTTTTTCTATTTTACATCAATTTCATCTTTTTCATTCATATCTTGTTCTTTTCCACTTATTATTTCAGCATCCTCGCTAAATTCGATGTCGATACATATCTTTTAAAAATATATAATGTAGCAATTAATTCTATTAATATCTGAAGTACATCGAAGTGCCTACATGAATTCCTACGTGCACGTTGATGTTACGGTATATTGAAAGATAGACGTATTTACGCGTAATTGCTCTGACTCGACACGACTTTCGTCGTGATCATCATGATATAGGAGAAACGTCATCGTCGACGATATCAAGGTCACTGAAACCTGCTCCGGTTTCCGTGAAGCTTCGCCATGATGGCCTTCTATAAATGAGCCCTGTCAACGATGGCAGTGCTGTTTTAATTTCGTTCGTCTTCTGCCTTCCTCCTCCACCTCGCCCACTCTCGTTGCCGTCTGGCTCCTACCTTCTTCCTCTTTCAGAACGTCGCCGTCGTCGGAGTTATCCCGGTAGCTTGTCATTACGCGGTTATTTACAAAGTGCACACGAGCGTGGCAAAAGACATCTGCATCTGCTTGATTAAACCGGTTGTCTTTTTTTTTTCTCTCGCTCTCTTCCCGGTGTTCTCTAGATCTTGATGTTGATTCGTCCGAGAGTTTCCTGTTTTCCAAGTAAAAACTGTCGCAGCCGCACCGCGTTACGTCCCGATCATGATGACGGAGGCGCGACAAAATAATCCATAGATTACTCATGTTTGCGTAAAATTTACATGCAATTAAAAGAATTTTTTACCTCATATTTTATTATTTTTTGAATAATCAAAAGGGATATTTTATATTTTAATATTGTTACGCTCCGTTCGCTCTACTTCCGGGATCGCGGAAATAACCACACTCGTTATAGAAATAAGAACGCAGGTTTATTCAGGCTCAAAACGAGCCCACAAGTAACGGGTGTCTCGGCACGGGCGCAACAATATTTTCAATTTTTTTAATTTAATACATTATGCAAGCTGTTTGTAATCAAAGAAATAGAATGTATGAGAAATGGATCTAAAGAAATTTTATATGCACTGTTTATAAAAAGACAATGGGTGTGCCAGTTGTTTCTTTAAAAGGCTCGCCCGCTGGAGGGTTAATCCATTCAGTTTAATGGTTTCGGCCCGCCGTAGATGGCAACGGATGGGAGGATCGTAGATTCGACAGCTTTCCGTTATATCGCGACGATGCAGTAAGCGTGTTGCGCAGTCAGGAATTGATTTGGCGTCGCATTTTTATAAGACTATTATGAGGCATGAGTGCATGAGTATGCGTACTCGGAGTTTGCGAACAGGACATGCAAATGTATGATAGCGATGTGAACAACGCTGCAACGCTTTCTACTTCTTCGGGACGAGATGATTGATCCGGACAAGTTTTGTTTTTGCATCAATTTTGTTACGTGACACAAAAAGATAGTGCGCTAGATGCCCAATTGCCCAGATCTTCTGCAGTGTTCGTGCGTTTTAAAAGGCTGTCGATGTGAAATCAATTTAACATATTTTTTGTCTACGTTCATATTGGACTTGCTGTTTCGTGATCAATTAACTGTCGTGCATTATATGATTGTAATCTAAAAGAACATATTTCATATTTTTGACAATAGATACCTATACTTGAATTGTTTGTAAACTAAAATTCTCGTCGCTGGAACTGAATCTGTAACTTAGTTTGTGATTACATTACAAGCTATTATGGATAGATAGTAACGTATATGTGTGTGTGTGTGTGTGTGCATAAGTTTCTATCAAAATAAGTTGGAAAGTTACTCCGATACGCGGAAAATTATTTAAGATTCCGCGTAGAAAAGTTCTTCTTATTTTCGTGTGAAAACAAGAAAGATTCGATTTGTATTAGTTCAAATCTGGATCTCGACTGACCCATCTTTTGCTCCAAATTTTACAAACAGTGTCCGCTAGATCCTGAAACCAGTGTTGAAATTCCTACGCGCGATTTCCAAATCGTCAGCCGACCGCGTGTTTCTTTCAGAAACGAGTTCTGGCAAGATGTAATTAGTTTTAATACGATAAGCAAGCGGAAGTGTTTGGTAGTCTTGCTTTCTCTCGTAAACGCAACAGGAACATTAGGTAGAGCTAATGAATCAATACTTTGTATGAAAATACAATAAATATCTATAAATATCCTAATTCTTTTTTACAAATACAAATTTCACTTTCATATATGCCAATCCTATCGATAAAATTCTTTTACATAGCCGCTTCTTATTACAAATACATTTTTTCCGTAATTTTTATTAAAGGAGAAATTTTAAGGGAAAACGGGTAAAAATTATTTCGTATTTATATTTTTAAACATCCATCCAATTGACGAATTAATCGTAAGAAGGTAACTGACAGCAGACAATTTCATGAGCTACTGGAGATTGATAAATACACAGCAGACTTCTCCTTAAGTGGAAACGTAACGGAATCACTGTCGACAGGGGGGCCCGTAACTCTTCGTCACCAGAAAAAAATAATAAGCCAAAGTGTAGCACTTGAATATATACTCAAGCACAGCACATCGCGCAAGTATTATTTGGAATAAAGGTGTTATGAGAAATAATTAAATTATGTTTATAAAAATCTATATTATATATATTTACATTCACGTTAATAACATTATTTAAAAAATGTGTTTGACTTACGCATAACACACTTCAATATATTAAAAGTATAGTAGAAAATTAAATAATTTTTTTATAACATATTTTACTTAATTGAATTAATAGCACATATATCAATTAATTAACATGTAAATTTGATGAAATGTAGTTTGGATTCTTTTTATCTGGCTATTTCCGGTTTGGAAACTTTTATCAAGAAGTTTCATTGTGCGTCTTAAACGGCTATTACATCTTGTTTGTAAAACAATTGCGATAACGAGTCGTTCAGTGGCAGTGTTTTAATATCGAGCATCTCTTTCTCTCGTCATCGTGCCAAGAATGCGTATAGAGAGCGCGTACCAAGAGAGTCGATGTCGATCGTTATCGGGTTCCTTCTCCCGGAGCCGAGCATGTCCTTAGGATGGCCTTTCTTATCGCGATAACTCTCGAGGACATCGACTCTCGTTGAGCAACGCAGTCGCGGCTCCACCCACTCTCATCCGTGATCGACCGCGGTATCTCCGGTATCGTCGCCTACAGCGACCAAGGAGATCCCACTCGATCGATCGATCGCTTGATCTGCCGATCGTTCCGTTTGATCCGTGGCAATCGATCGCGGTGACATGTGTGAGGACACGTAATAATACTACAAGATTGACTACTACCGGGTAGGAAAAGCAAAAACCCACATATCCTGTAATCATATAGCCTGTTTATTTAGTGCTAGCCATACGTTGTTTTACTCTCAGTTTCAAATATAGTTATAAAAGAAAGTTGCAAACTAATACGTGTATTTATTGCATATTTTAGATTGATTTCTAAACTGATTTTAAACTCTTTCTAAATTCAAGTGTCAAAACATATCGATAATTTTTAAGATATTAAAAATTTCAAAATATTATTGTACTAATTAAATAAGAATGCTAAACAAATAATAAAACTTTATAAAGATAAAATAATGTTCGATTAAATTCCGCATTACAGAAGAATTAGCATCAAATTAATTTAAATAATTTTTCTACGTCGATCGCCACTCATAAATGTCATATTTATACACAGACAAAAAGATAAGTAAAATCGGAGATATTAAATGCAAATATAAATGTTGGCCTTAAGGATGCCTTTATTTAGTGAATCGACAGGATCCACTTGATGGACTTCGCTTGATTTATTGATCCAAAGCGATTCACGGCGGAACTACTTATTCATTCATAACACAAACAATCTGCGATTGCACGCGCAATACCTATTGCATCGAATGATCGTGAGTGAATAATTGAACGTCCGTTTTTGGCAGAAGTTCGAGGCAAAGAGGCATCTAATCTGTTTCGGGCAGATATAGTGCGTGCTGGTATACCAGTGGTGTACGTGTGATGGGAGATTATGAATAGATATGCGTAATTTATACGTGTCTGACGAATGAACAATAAATCAATATCTGTTTTAACGGCTGCCTTTTGGGCTGAGCTATGAGTACATCTGCTTTTTACGAGTGGGCGACGCATTATTAGGATCATCCTACCGAATATTGTATCAAGGAGAATTTGGTTTTCTGTAGCCATGTGATGCATGCGGTTGATTGATAGCTCGTTTGATCATTAAGGAACGCTGAGTTTGTCCAATATAATCGTCTAAAAGATCTCTCTGAGATATTGTAAAAAATAAAAGTATATATTAGATTATTTTCGACTGATATGCCATCGCTGTAGACTGCGGGATGTGTTTTGGGATTCGATTGGTAAATTTTGAAGAGATCATCACTGATTAATCATTGACAATAAAATTACGAAATACGACGCGCGCTTGAAGTTACAAATGCAGATTGCCGAAATGATTGCTACACGACGATACTTCGTGTATCAATGGAGAATAATGTGTGGGCTCACGATATAAGATAGACATATTAGAAAGATTTGATACTTAACTAACGAATTATTGAAATGTCAAATGTGTTGATTCTGGTGGGCATTAAGGATGGCATTTTAGAATGTCGCGATGTCGTGATGATCTACCACATTTACATATTACGACATCAAAATATTATCTGAAGAAAAATCGAATCAATAAAATATACAGTAAAATTTAACAATAGACGGTTAAAATCGCTGTAATGTATACGAAATAATGAGAAATATTCTGAATATATATTTAAAATAAAGTAAATGGTAAACGTAAAATAATCTAGAAAGCGGAACTTCGACATTAGATTACTGCAAAAAAATGTAATTAATTTTTAACTAATTGCGGTTTTTGCAATGTCGACTGATTCTCCTAAGAAAGAATTATAATATTATTTATATTATTATCTACATTTATTCTTTTAAATTATAATAGCTGCCTATTTTTAAATCTGAACATTTCTTTGTTATACATCATCCACAATAGATTTTCTGTTACTGAAAAAGGATCTTATTGAACATTATAATTTCGTAACAACCCTGCTACGCGTGTATACTTATTTCACAAAACTGATGGAGCGCGTGATAAAGAGAACGTACACGAAACAACGAGAAACATTCGCGCGGAGTTATTAATATCGATGAAGTTGATAACCCGATCGGTGGTCATCGCGAACCCTACTCCTACGGTGGGTAAATGCAGCGTGGAAGAGCGATACGATTTTTGTAGAGTCGCTCCCTGCTAACGGGTTAAACGGGACGTATGGCTGTATTATGCTATCGATACGGAGTACACCTTGGGAACGTGTCCTCTTCGCCTTTCAGTACGATCCTCAGCGGGGTACGCGAACATCAGGTGACTTCTGCTTCTGCATTGAGAAACCGCGGAGGCTGACTCATCAGTGTGCGCGCAATTATTTATTTCGTAACAGAATTACGAACTGGGAGAACATCCCTTTGTTACATTCGTCTGTTACACTTAACGCAAGTCAATTTGAAATAGTCTATATTCTTACCGCGTTAATAACAATGTCTTCTAATTATTTAAAATTAATAATTATGTAAAATTAATAATCATCATACATATTATCGTTATAAATTAACGATAAATTATATTTGTTGCATCAAAAAAAAAACAAAATGACAAAATAGCGCATTGTAGGTAAAATTAACAAATCGATCCTGCTAGATCTAACGTAACAAGAAAATATGTAATACAAAAATATAAAAATTATATTTTTAATACAATAATATGAAAGAAGACACATTTCCAAGATAATCTAGCACCTTTCTCGCGTAATAAACGATATGCTTATTACTCAAAAATTCAAACTCCGATGTATCCTAATATAGCATATAATTTCTCCGCGTTTCAAGCGTTTTCCGAGCCGCGGGAATTTCCTCAGGATCAATACGTTCTCTCTCACTTTCCGTCGACTCCGGCGCCTTATATGAATGAAGGAATCCATTAAATCATTAAGAAAAAATTACTTCGCACAAGAATGCCTGGTACACGCGAGTGCGCACACGCGCGCGCGCGCGAGAGAGAGGGAGAGAGAGCGAGCGCCGGATTCTGCGAACGGAGAGAACGGCTCGGCCCGAAGAAGTCCGCGCTCGAGTTCGCGGAGGATGGCCTCTTGCACGTGTGTCTGGTACACGTGCATATGTGTATGTACATCGCGCACGTGTGTATGCCACGTGTGTACATACATACACACGGGCCGGGCCGCAACCGCGAGCCGTCGGTGTGTGCGTGCACGTGTGTGCGCGGGTGAGCGCCGCGCGAGCGTGTTCGTGCGCGCGTGCTGAGGGGCCAGTCGCCCTTGCCGAGAAGCCCGAGGCACGGGCGTGGGCCTTTCACTCCTGCCATCCGCATCGTTCCTTAACCATCGAGCCTACGGGAGGAGCGCACGTGTGTGTATTGGTGGGATACATCTGTGTGCGCGGTTATGGTAAGCTACAATCGCTCTCCTGGACCGCGCTCACTTCACTACGATCGCCTGGCGCGGTGGCACTCGAGTTCGCTCCGGCTTTTCCGCGATTCGTCCCAGAGCTGGATTCCTCTGGGCGAAAATTTCGAACAGACGCTGTTTGTCTCTTATATTTTACGATCGCAATTAGAGATGATTTAAACAAAGAGACATGGTTTTATGTCTTTTTTATTTATGTCTGTAAAAGACAGCATTAGTACGATATATTACTAAAAACATAAAAACCTAGAAATGCTAAAAACACTAGTAAAAATTTGTTTATATAAAACACTGGTTTTTCGAAGAAAAGTTATTGTCGACGATACCGCTGTTCTAATAATTAATTATGCTTCTCTACTCTCCTTAACTCATTAATGAATGAGGATTTATTTCTGACATTCCGAAAGTAATAGAGTTATTTGGCGTAAGCATGCCTATAAACAACATAATATATGGAGTATTTATTACATCTCTGTCAATAAAAGGAATTTAAGCAATATTTGAATTGTATAAACTATAAAGTAAGATTTATACGACAAATATATAGAAAATTAAAATAATTTATACTAAAATTATTTTCATATGCGCCAATAAAAATAGATTTTTATTTGAATTCTTTTGAAAATTGCTGATTAATTTATTTAAATAATTTTAATATTTAATAAATATAAAAATATTTTATATATAAATTATGTAATCACTATCGTACTACAATGTTCTACATTATTGTTTTAACAATATATAGATATTTTTTTTTCTTTTTTTAAATTGTATAGATATAGTATCTTTGTTACAAAGGATTTGGGTTGTCATTATAATCCTTTTCGATTGCTAGTTTCTTCTGTATATACACTATCATTTTTAATTGACTGTTCAGACGCCAATGTCAATCAAGTTTTCGCGCTAGCGACTAACTACTGTCACATGTAAAAGAGAAGATACGTTTAAAGTGTTCTAATCAACTCTCGACAGTTGGATTAATATTTTTTTGATGAAATATTATTTTGGTTATACATCAAATGAGGTATATTTTATTAATGGCTGAATCGCCAATTATTATTAGTATTCCGTTAACGGTATTTTGTTAATGGCTGAATTGCTAATTACTAATCTATGTATTTGTCTTCACGAAAAATTATTTCCTATTATAATCGAGACGCAATGATTAAAACCAGACATGCTACTTTACTACACCCCACTGTGCGTAGCAATATACGCTATTAATCAATCGAAATGTGCAAAGACTCCTTCATTTAAATACAACTTTCACATAATATGAATATATATATACATCTAATATATCCTATACGTAATACGAGATAAAATCGATGTGTATCGTATATGAAAAAAAATGTGCGTTGAAATATTTGTGACATGTATTGCGGCAGATTCAATCTATTGGCGCAAAAGGCTATAATTAAATTAATAAAAACCCAGGGGATTTAACATTACTATTAATTTGTACGATCCTTAAATTTTGATTTTTATTTGGCACTTAAATTGATTTCTATCTCAACTGCTCCATTAGCGGTAAAAAACGTATCTTTCTCTCTTTCTTGCCCGAAGCAACGTACGCCGTAAAAATGGACGCCGGTCGGAGATCGAGATAGGACTTGACCAGGTACTTAATTACGCTCGATGTTACCGCCGTGTATTATTGTCGTCGCTATTTATCGATTTTACCTGGGCAAGCATGAAGCCCCGTTTTGCGTAGCCACTGACATGCGAACGGCCGATTCAAATGCCGGCCGATCATTGCGCACCCATTATGTTACACCGCGGCGTATCGGTAACGGCCGGTGGTACAACACTCTCGGTATTGCTTATTAACTTTGTTTGTCAGCGTCAGTAAAGCCGGAGCGAGCATGTTTGCCCTGTATATTGAAGGACTAACGGTTGCGGCTCGCGCTTTAGCCAATGACGACGTAGGACCGGTTGCATAAGCAAAGTCGTGCTACCCGCGGATAATCGGCTAAATCCGATCGCATCCGTTGTGCAGCTAAACGCGTTCTCGTTGAACCACAAAGCCGCGCATTGAGTCGCGCCTCGATGTCCCCCGTAATTCTATTTTTTTCACTCATTGCCAGAAGATGATTGATGCACACACGAGAAATAACGATTGTTAAGAACGATCTTAAACGTTTTGAAATTGGATCGTTGTTGAATAAATGACTAAATAAATTAAATTTTTATGAGATGTTCAGGTACAGTGTGCGTTATGCTCCTACATGAAAATATTTATTTATTTTATAAGAATTTTTATCGACGGAGAAGAGAAATGTAATGTTTCACGCTTCCTCCACGTTTTAATAACCGCAAGGTTGTTTCCCAGCGCTCGTCCCGGGATTTTGGAAGGGTTGACAAGTTAATAAGCGATCGTGTACGCGATCGTCTCAAGGACCCGTCGCTGTCTTTTTTCTCAGTCGGCCGAACCGAAGCTGACTTTTCCATCGACTGGAAGGCCGACCACACCGCGATGCAGCGCCGATGTGAAATGAAAAGGAGAGAATCCCTTCAAGGCGATGTGTGCTTGTCCCTCAAGCCGTAAAGACGTTATTCTCGTAAAGCGAATTTGACAAAAAATTCATAAAGTCGGTGAAAGAAAGACCATTTCGCGTTATAATTATCACGAGGCCTACTTCAGACCGGCCACTTGACAAGCATCGCTTGACAAGCTTTAATAAACGCGCACGAATTCATCGTTCGATGAACCGTGACAAATATCTCGAGAAGTAGCATCTTTGCTGTAAGGCGATAACTTCTTTCTTTCTTATTAACATAAGATTAAGGAGAGACAGAGAAGGAGAAAGATCATGATGCGGCATTGGTTCCTAATACATCACGGTTTTTATATTAAACCGTTCTACATTTCGATTCAGCTAATATTTCAACTGCCAATATCAAGATTGAGTATCGATATATCGTGTAGTCGTAGCAAAAAATGCATGAAAATTATTCGCATTGTTGCGCGCAATTATCATCTCAATTCTTTATGGCGTATAATTCTAGTATTTTAAAAAAAATTATTATTGTATATAATTTTACATAATTTTATCGAGATGTTTGTAGTATAAAAATATTGGTATGAAATATTTGTGTGTCTACAGACATTATGTAAATTATGTAATGCAATTCTTGTGCGAATCGAAAATTACGCTTTCCCAATATGTCCATCTCTATGCGAGCATGTTCATCAAGGACTCGTCTATAACAAGAGCCCAAGAAACATGAGTCGTCGGAAAGAAGGACGTTCGCCGAATCGATGGACAGAAAAAGAAGCGAGAGACGGTAAATATCTTCAAGGTGATGTATTTACGTTGCACGCAGCTGCTTTCAAACGATCGCGATGACGTATAGTAGCAAAACATCAATCATTAACGATAACAATTGGGTGGATTTTGTGTCTTTATATCGATATGCACAAATGGTTCTTTTGCGTGCCTGGATTTACCCGCTTGACGAAAGAATCATGCAACCTTCTTAATGCATTGCTCTTCCTGTCTTATACCGATGTACATATATCGTATTAATAAAATAAAAGGTAAAATATAAAGCTCCAAATCCAGATGTAACCACAGCTTATTGAGCTTATATAATAAATTCAGAGGAAAATCCTTTCAGCAATGTCGCACTTATTTCATTAGAAACATAAATGTTTCTAATCTGTACACAGACACATTTGCTCTTTAAAAAAAGAAGTTTTCGTTAGTAAAATTCAAGTTTAAAGCGATTATATTCCCCATCCGGACATCAGTTTAATTACATATTTACATCGATTTTTATCTCGTAATAGCGGTCGTGATCAGGTAATACGCTTCGATTTAGCGAAAGTACAATCGCCGATTTAATTACATGACTGGAGAGAGGTTTTGTTTTTTTATGCGAAGAAAAAAAAGGGGAGATAAGTTATTGTTCGGGATCGGCTCGTAAAGAAGTTTGGCGGCGCGCCCCGGTTCTCGTACGCAGCGATTACGAAACGAAGCGAAGCGAAGCGGCGTGGCCCCGACGAAAACGACCGCGTCTCGGGGTCTCGGACTGCACTGCACATCGCGATGCAACGTGCGCGCCGCGAGGAGGAGACGCCCGTGCATTATCCCTGCAATTACGGAGGAGTCGTACGTGCCCGTCCCGATTACCGTGAAACACAGCGTGCAACAAGTGTACGGCCGATCGGTGGGACGTCAATCAAAAGTCGAAAGCCATTAATTGGCGTGGACGTGCACGCACGTTGTCGGGTCGAAAGCGTGAGACACGTATCTTCCTCGCGCGGGAGAGGAGGACCGAGGAGGCTACCTCCTGTTTTTCGAGGCGCGCACGAGGAGACCCAGATCCGAAGAGCGCCGTTTGCCTCGAGAGTGCGTTTGTGCGTTTTCTTTCCTTTCTTATTTTATCGCTCGTTTTTTTTTCTGCAAGGTGCCGCGAGATCGAAAGCGCACGATCTGGAACGCGGCGGGATGTACGGGCGAAACTCGTGTTAATAACGATGACTCGTAGCAAAAAGACGGCCGGTGTATTAAGCACAAATTGATGATAATAAGCGCAAGTACGATTGATACGCGAAAGATGCCGAGATCACCTCTCTATTGCGCAATATATATATACCTATATGTATATAATTACAAGAAAAATATTTCGAAATTACAAAAATGTCATAATTCCTTTCATCCGTAATTTTGCGATGCGTTCTTTATCCCCGATTATTATATGACTTGACTTTAACAGATACTTACACTCAAATTGAGTAGGTATATTATGTTTCTTTATAATTATGTAAATTAATTTAAGATTGCTACACTCTAATAATAATTTATACATGCTACATATACATATGTTAATTAATATATTTATATCATTCAAAGACACATATTTTTTACCTAGAAATATGATTTTACAAACTTATTATATTATATAAATATACCGTGTTTCGTTTATGAATTTATTTTTATCAAACGAACCAGGTAGCTTCCTAAAGAACTTTCATTTCGGACAAAGTAAGCACCATCGCTCAAACGTGAGAGACATGAGAACGAGAGAACGTTAATTTCTCCGGTTTCGAAAAGGCAGGGCGCCGCGCCGGTGCAGTGGCCGGAACGAGTGATTCTGAGACACCCACGTGGCCGGAGGCGCGTTATATCTCGGCGCGGCGCGGCGCGCTAAATCATCACGCTGATGAATGCGAGATCTATCTCGCCGCGTTTTCCCTATAAATTTTCAGGGGCACGATGCACGCGCGAGACAAGAGAGCCCGCGCACGCATCGGGCACGCACGTGGGCGAGAGAACTACGGTGCGCAACGATAACGGATATGGATATTGCGGCCCTTTAGAGAGCTGGCCATCGCGGCGCATCGCGCGGAGGAAGCGCAATGGTCGGGGCCCCGTACCGGGCGAACACGCCCGGCTGTTGCTCCTCGGGTTTATCGAGAGTAATACTTCGCGGAATATCTCCGCCACCCAAGTTTCGTATTTCATCGTCATGGAATAACGACCCGGGATTATTATCCGTGAACTCGTCGTTAGCCTCAGTTTGTACAGCGTGCCCCACGGGCTTTTTGTATTTCGTTTCGTCTACGAACCGTTTGGCCAGTTTACAACCGAGTTTTCGTTAATTAAAATATTGAATTTAACTGAAAGCGATAAATCTCGTGTTGAAAAATGTAGGTAGTAGTTTAAAAGAATAACAAGTATTATAATAAATCTCATTTCCTCTGATTTTAAGCTGTTACTTTACTTTAATAAAACTTTAATTTTACATAAAATATAGCTAACATTATATTTTAAGAACAAGGAAAATAGCATCGAATTATATTTTATAAAAAAGAAACTGATTCCTTCTTGGGAAAAAATTTCTTCCTGTATATAATTTAAACGTTCTATATAATGTCTTTCTTCAGAGGAATTTTTCATGTTAAGAATAAAGAATTGTTGTGGAAGGTTAAAAGTTGACGAATACAAGATACAGTTTTACTTTCGTGTTTCGTTATTATGGATTAATGATATAGTATTATTGTTGGACACGAAATCGCCGGTACCGTTTGTCGCGCAATCAAAATATCCTTAACGTAGGCTTATATGAGCATTGTTAGTGGAATATCTCTTTCGTCAGGCGGAAATGATTTTTATCGTGAAAAGAATGCCTGGTTCATAAACTTTAAGTATTCTGACGAGCGGTTAATATTGCGACATATAGTTGTTTCAACGAGAACGCCCCGCTGTTGTTATTACGAGAAAACGGAACGTCGACGATCGCGTAAAGATCTGCGTGAAGTAATTTATTCTTATTTAATTACGGCACTTAGGTATGTGCAAAATAGTGGAAATTCATCCCGCGAGTAACACGGTAGTTCGGATATTTTCAGGGAATAATTTCCTTAACGAAAGCTGTTAATTATCATGTAAGACGCGCCTCGAAAATGCCTTTCAGATCCGTATGTGGGTTAATACTGGGTTAATACGGTGTGATGATCGAACCGATATTAAACCGTCGCGCTCGCAAAGTCCGTACGCAATTATTTCTTAACGATCGAGGCATACCGTGCTCGTCTGCTGTGGATTTTTAATCGAAATCCATGCACATATGGGCGCGCTTATAATTATTATACACTCACACAGTTTTCTTTAGACGATTAACACGTCGTCAATCATGTATCTCTTTCTGGCTTTGTTTTTTTAGTATTTTTAGCAAATGCATTCCTTAGAACGGTTTTTCCTGATTGTTCATAAATTTTTACTTTTTTTTATCATAAAATTTTTATCTCATAGAGCTTAGTTCTTGAACATAAATTATTCTTCTCTCTTTATCGTTGCGCATTATTGGAAACTATTAAATAGATTAGAAAAAAACTTGTATGTTCGACAGATCTATTGAGATTACTCTTGCATGAGATTTGATAGAATTATTGAGACCTATATTACGACAGCGTAGGATTACTCAAAACGTTTTTCTCTCTGGCTTCGATTTTATATCCTCGCTTTCCTCGGCACTCGATCACCTGCCATAAAACTGATGTCTATATCGCACCTGAATTTCATAGTGCGTTTCTACATTCAGAAAGTGCCTTTCGTAAAATCATACTTCTCGCACTATCGAAATAGATATAATAAAAATACTTTTATAGTGTTAACACGATTTTAAATTTTTTGATATAATTAATGGACTTCTGATTTATCCCGAGTGAGTTTAAATTTTTCCACGTAAAACCCTATGCGTAAAATTTTATACGTTAGGAAAAAATTCTGGAAATGCAAAAAATAAAGATCCGAAGATAAGGATACTTCGCATCACTAGGTATACAAAAATTATGTGTGTGATAATAATTTTATTATTTTATTCACGATCAATCAATATTCTTTGATAGAATTCTCTAAACGTTCTCTCAAGTATATTTCTAAACAAATTTTAACTTAAAAAAGTTTCAATAAAAGTTCCGAAAAATCATTAAAGCTTATTTAGTCTTGTTTTTGTCGTCTTGAACGCTATTCATGAAGAATTATCATTTTTTTAAATTTATTTAATTATTAAGTAATTTAAAATGTAATTTAATTGTTGAACATTGGTAAGATTTGACTACTGTTAAATTTCAAATATGTATGTTTAGAGGACAAGTACTAGCTGGTTACATATATCCAGCTATAAAAAAAAGTAATATAGTGAATTCTGTGTACGCAAGAAACGATAGAAACTAGAGAATTAATATCTATGATAGAAGATAAGATAAAGTTTAATTTTGCTATTAGGAGATTTTTACGCGCGTTGAAGAATGCGCGCCACATTCGCCATAAGATATCTTCACTGAATTTGACTCACGCAGGGTGTGTTCATAGATTTATTTCTTCGCGCCGCGCCGCTCCGCGCGGTTATTACCGTGTCTCTCGGCATGCCTGCGATAGGTACCTCCGGCAGCAAATAAATACAGTCGGGATGTGGTAATAGATAAAAGATCGGTTGGAAAATCGAACGACGTGCGTTTCAGCGAATCGGCGTTCCTCAATGTAACAAAGTGGAGAGCGCGTGATTGCACACAGTTTACGGCGTTACGTCGACGGCACGTTTTACATTTACGCATTACCGGCGCATTATACACCGGCGTGACACGCCAAACGACTTACGAAGTATTCGTTCGAGTCTCGGCGGTCGAATCGCTATAGAAAATGTCAAACGCGCTCGTGATTCACGGTAAAGCAATAAATAATTAATTTGCGCCGGAACATTTTTGTACGAGCTGCTTAAGAGCGGCGGTGTTTCTCGGTAAGTGGCAAAACAAATTGTTTTCGCACCACAGTTTCTGTACACTGGTATGCGATTCGAGTGCTAATTTACGGCGTGACTTAAATTGATTAATCTCGTTGTTGCAGGAATTATAATTAGTCGGTGATCCTCACGATACGAAGTTCAAATAAATACTTGAGAAGTAGACTTTGTAAAGATTTTGCAGACTCGGAATCTAGAAATGCGAAACCGTTCGCGTGACTCATTATGTGGCGCGACTTAAATTAATTAATCTCACTGTTGGGTGAATTTGTCGGCGGTCCTCACGGTAAAGTGAATTTACTCACGGAAGTTGATATAAAAATTTTTCTGAGAGTGTACATGAGGAGTAGAGACTTCGTAGACTTCGGTGGAGAAGTCTGAAACGTGAAACCGTTCGTGCGTCGCGAGTGTCGCGACCCGCGACTCATTATGCGCGCTTGGTGCGACTTCGTGCGTCGGTGTCGTCGCATGCACAATGCACACGCACGCAGACGTGTTCGCGCGACATCAATAGCGCATACCTGTGTAAGCAGGGTGTATTGTCTTATAGAAATAGCGCAAACGCTCGATTATGCTTTTAGGAGTATATACAGCGATATATATAGTTTACGGCGTCGACTTTCCGTATTGTTCTCAACAAAACGAACCGCGCCGACGTTGAATCAATAATCGGCGCGCCATTCGTGGTCTCCGGCCTTTGTTCGCGGGTTACTAAATTGTTGTCTGAGCCCCAATAGAGATTTGAGCGTTGCGCCTGACCGACCGTCGAATGTGTCCGCGCGATATGGCTGTTTCCGTTGGTTTACGCGTGCACACATTTCGCGTTAATAATACTTATTAAGTTGTCGGAACGGAGGAATGAAACACCGTACTCGCATCTCTGGTGAGATTTAATTCGATATCTTGAGCAGCCCCGGGAAACGTCAGGAAAATATCACGTGGAAAACTTTGATATTACTCGGAATATCTTCAAGTATAAGAAAAGAGCGACATGATACATGTACAGACACCTATTTCGAAGAAAATTTAATTCGATTTTTATGAAATAAAATTTTATAACATAATTTATTACTAACACAAAATACGTACATACATGTATTTTGCATTAGTAATAATTTATATATAAACTATAATTATGAAAAATATAAAATTTAATATTTTTACAAGGCGACGTTAGTAAATTATTAACATACGCATTGTAATAATTTCATTTAATTATCCAAGAAATTATGCTTTTTATGAAAAGCGATTACGTGTTGGCAAAGTCATAAATTACATCACGCACGAGTGTAACAATTGTTAAGTAAAAATCTTCTGCTACCATACTAAAGGCGATCGTGACTGGGCCGAGTCTCAGAACATATGTTAGGAAATGCAAAATAACGCGGTCGAATCTATCACGGAGATAAAGCATCGGTGGTAACGTATTTGAAATAAATAAGTAGACATACCGGGAGTTTGCAAAACGGATCCCCGTCGACGTGCCCCGAACGAATAATCAGTTAATTCTCCCGCCGATATCCAACAGGCATCATTATTACGATCGTGTAAGCGTTGCATTGTGTGCCGTGTCGTTACAAGGCGTGGCACTTTGCGCACCAAGGAAGCACTGATACGCCGGCGGTGATAGCGTGGCACACGAGAGCCGGTGTGTGCCTTTCGACTTCCAGGACGCTATCGCGGCCAGAGCGCTCGTGCTATCCTGGGTACCGGGACACGGAAACACCGGTGTGTGTGTACTTTCAGGATTAGTGGCAGCCATAGCTGCACCGCATTTGCTTCGCGTGACGTATTGCTCGTTTCAGATTTTTTCTCCTCCAGCAGAGATCAAGAAGCAAACGTATATGGATCGTTCTGTATCAAATCGCACAAGTTTTGGAGCAAATTATCGGAGTTTAATATCCGTTGGCAATCACGTTTTTACACCTGTCTAAAATTGGCGCGTCGATACAAGAAACGAGAAGGCAAAGATAAAGATCGGCAAAGGATTATAAAAATTGAATGACGTTATTTTCTCCGCTCATTTATTATGCATATCGATTCATTCGCTATCGTATTTATAACTGTATATCCACAGCGCGGATACATACTGGTCACAGAAAACAAAATGTCACCCGCGTATAATCTTCCTTTGAGTATCTACCAATCCACTAATATACGTCTATCTAATACACATCGGACAGACTCGATTTTTATCGCGCGCGCTTTTCTCATTGGGAGCGAGTCACACGCGTCTGCAAGACGAAGGATGCCTCCCTCCCCCCATCTAACAGGCCTTTAATCCTGTTCTCCGCCCGGATACTGGTTCGTCCATCCTCGTTATCTCTAACTGTATTTCTAAAATAAACGCGGCGCAATATCGCGCCGACCCGCCATGCAAGTCCGTCCGTCTCACACCCTCTTCTGAGCCGCTTTTTTCGACCGATTCTCGGAGACGCTTCGCGGTCGACCTCTCGCGGAATCGCGACTGTCGTAGACGACGGAGGAGCGTTTCGTAAACGCCGTTCTTTGACATATCCCGAGCCGATGGAGTTCGGCCCGGCGCGGCGCGTCGCGATCAGCGCCCCGCGTTCCGATTCTCACGTATAGATCTTCGCACACAACTCGATCCTTTGGCTTTGTCGAAGGATCATGCGCATGTGAGTCGAGTCGCGGCCGAAGCCGGAGAATCTCTCTTTGTCAGGGTTTCCCATAGCGTCCTCCTCGCTTTCGAATGTTCGATCCGCGACGTCGCTTGTCGTGGCCGCTCTTACAAGGAGTTCGTTATGTGGAAAAAGCGATTTGGTCGCGCCGGCTGACGTGAGTCCGCGTAACTCCGGACAATTCGCGTCTTATTATTTTCAGCGATTTTTTTTTTAGCGAAACGTTCCCACCCTTTTCAATAGTTGTCCCCGTAAAGCGCAACTTTTTTTTATAAATTTGTTTCTTATATTATTTCTCTAAATTGTATAAGAAAAATAAACAATTTCTCTAAATAATAATCTATATATAAAGTATATAATATATATAATAATATATATAAAGTATCCTTTCTAATTCTCTCTATATCTGCTGTATATCTCGCTCGTATCAATCTTCTTTGCTTACTTCTTAATTACTGCATCACGTTCTTTGCATATTCTCATCTTTACTTTTTCTATCCTTTTATATCACAATAGAGATATACAATATAATAACACCGCTTATACATCTTAATCGACAGGAATTATTTTCTAGGGGAGGGACGCGTTTTCTCTTTTAATGATTTATTTACACTGCGTGTATTAATAAGTATATGTGTTACGCCTCCGCACGGTCGAATAGACCAGAGGTTGAGGCCGATGAGTTATACTCACGCGATACGCGCGGGGCTCGCGTCTCATTTACTTATCCTAACGGGCATTGATAAACGCTGTCGCGTCTTCTCTTTGGCGCCCTAGTTCTCACGCGTGTAACGCCGCGCCGCAACCGCGGCGCGCGGTTGTGGGATTCTATCTGAAAACTATATCTATAGAAACGCGCGACTTCGTCGCCGGCGAAGCGAGAGCTCAGGAATTCGCGCTTCTCGCATATAAGCGAGCGAAATAATTATTCGCGCCGCGGTGGGAAAATTATTCCAGCGGATCGATCACACCGGAAATGCGCGTGAAAAAAAAGACGCGCGATAGCCTCGCCGGACTCGTTTGTACCGCACGATATATCGATTAATCCTTTCACTGCCAATATTTTCTTTTTTTTTACGGTAAAAAAAAACCGCGGGTATCGCGCGCTGAATCGCGGCCGATCACTTTAAAGAACACCGGAAGCTCCGGTCTCCTTTGATCGCGATCGAATCACGTGTTCACGTGTTTGATTCTTCTTTTTTCGATCCGATCCTCCGCAGATTTCGCGATGAGTCAAATTGTTGGAGAAAGAATTAACGGTCTACTCCGTAAAGATGGAAATATTACGACAAAGTGAATCATATTGCAATTTTTCTTAAAAGCCACGAACCTTTCTTTAGATCTTCGAGATATCCATGACTTGAGCGCACTATACTGTGTGTGCAATGCTTAATAGATAAATCAGCTTTAAGTAGAGTGTTCCGGCGAGTAATGTCAGACCGAGTAAATCGCGAAGTCAGTCCGTCGCGGTCTTTACTTCGAAATCGATCACGTATTCTCGGCAGCGAGCGTAAGAAAGATCGATTCACGATCGAGCGCCGGCACGACGCCGACGCATGGAGTGGCGACTGGCGCGGGGTAGCGTCGGAGATATTGCGCATCGTTCCCTGAGAATCGATCAGTGATTAGAATGGAACCGCAGCTCCATTCGGGTATCACTAACACTGAGTGGGCGTAATTTTATGTAATAAAAAGTCAGCAAAGGAATAACTCACCGGCCGATGCGCAGCAGCGGAGTTGTACACTGCGTTGATCTGTAACATAGAAATATTTTTACATTAAAGCAAGACATATCCCATATAATCAATACTTGAAGTAAATAATTATGCGCTCGTTAAATTTTTAAAACGTTATTTTAATAAATATTTCTGATTTTAAAATACTAATGTAAGAAATAATCGCGGCTGCCGCAAGCGGCTATTACATATATTTCCGCGTTGACTCGTTCGCATAATTAATCCGCGAAAAATCGTGCAAGTAATATCACGACCGTATACGAATAAGAGAGAGACGCCATGTTCGCGACGTAATATTTCTTCTCGCATATACCGGAGATTGAAATTGCTCCGACGAAATTGCACCGAAGTTAAACTTGGAAAGTGGCGGAATCCGCCACATCAGAACAGCAAAATAATAAACAAATGGCAATTACCTCACGGTTGCTCCGCCGTTGCCCGATGCCTCCCAGGCCTCCTCCTCCTCTCGTCGGTCCTCCACTCCTCCCCCGATGTCGCATCTCTGTCGGCGCACTCACTCACTCGTTCACTTGACTCGTACATGAGGGAAAATATCGTCACTTATGATCGCGCGACACTTTCGACACTTTATGCACGGCACTCCCGGTATTAATCTCGCGACACGACGCGTACTTAATTACACGGCGATGGAAGAATTGCGGCGGAAAAGCTACGAACGAAGCTGTACGATCCGCTCGACGTCCGTCGATGTCCCGCAACCCCCGCAGGTAGACGCTAACATGGCGGAGATAATTTAATGAATCGCGCGGCCAACTTCACTCGCCACCTAGAAGCAAGTGAAGCAACCGTCGCGAGGACACTAGACTTGCTGCTTGTCAAGTGATTTATTTAGTTAACTGCAATTAAATTATCGATTTATGAACACTGTCTATCTCACGATCGCCAAATATCAAAACACGATAAAATACGAGGTCAAACGTAAGACGTTAAGACTGTGATCTGTGATCGCTAATTAAACACGTCGCGGCGTTACTCGATTTAGGATTCGCTCGTATCTTTCATCCGTGTTCCGAAAACGACGACAAATTCACTCCGAAGCCACGACGCGAGAGGCGAGAGGCGAGCCAAGTTGACGGCTGAGAAAATCGAAATTCGAAAGAATGTAATAATGTAATCTAAAGTCAGTATTATCGAACGCGATACACCTCGGTATCGGTATAAATTTCGCGAAGTACATGTATTAAATACACATTCGATATTACATATATATAACAGTTTTCCGTAATCCGAAAACGGAGTCCGCGACGATACGTACGTTACTCCGCGCAACGATCTACGATCCGAGAGTCAGTAAATACCAAGACGAGGTCGCGTGACGCGGGCGCCGCGCCGCGACTTTGCTGTAAACATGATGGAGTGGGGGTAGAGTGACTAGAACGGTGCGCGTTCGGTGTATCTAGTTACTTTACTCCCGCTCTATCCCCATTACTCGTGTTGCCGCGACGCCCGCGACCCCGTCTTTGCTCTCGGATCGCGTCGCGGAGTACGAATCGCCGAGTCGGCGTTTCAGGTTACACATTATACAGAAAACTGTGATACATCGAATGATTAGCTAATACATGTGCTTCGCGGAATTTATACGGACATGAGGTATATCGCGTTCGATAGTACTGACTTGTCGGAACGCAGCCGACGCGACGGTCCAATGAGGAAAATTTGTTTCTTTCATTGTACCATCGGTTGCGTTCCAAAAAACGCGCGGGCATGACCGCTCTCATCTTTCTCTCTGCTCCGACATACGACTGAATGTAGACCGGCCCTAATCGATCTCGTTTTTCTCAACCGTCAACTTGATTCGCCGCTCGCGTCTCGTGGCGTGTCGCGTGGCGTCGCGCGGCTTCGGCATTGTCGTTTTCGGAACACGGATAAAGAATACGAGCGGACGAATCGGAGTAATGCCGTGATGTGTTTAATTAGCGATCACAGATCGCAGTTTCTATTAACGTCGTACGTGTTTAACTTTGTATTTAATCATGTTTTGATATTTGGCAATCGTGGGAGATAGAGACGAATGTGAATGTTCATAAATCGATGATTCGCCTGACAAGCAGCAAGTGTAGCGTCCTCGCGACGGTTGCTCCTGGCGAGAGTAGCGAGTGAAGTTGGCCGTGCGTCGTGCGATTTACGGAATTATCTCCGCCATGTTAGCATCTACCTGCGGACATCGACGGACGTCGAGCGGATCGTATAGCTTCGTTCGTAGCTTTTCCGCCGCAATTCTTCCGTCGCCATGTAATTAAGTACGCGCCGCGTCGCGAGATTAATACCGGGAGTGCCGTGCAAAGTGTCGAAAGTGTCGCGCGATCATAAGTAACGATATTTTTACGCATGGACGAGTCAAGTGAACGAGTGAGTGAGTGCGCCGACGGAGATGCGACATCGGTGGAGGACCGAGGAGAGGAGGAGGGGGCCTAGGAGGCATCGGGCGACAGCGGAGCAACCGTAGGGTGAGTGATTATTTATTTGTTATTTTGCTGTCCTGTGGCGGATTCCGCCGTCACTTTCTCGAGCGCGACTTGATTCCTATTACGTGACACTCATTACTCGTTCGAGATTTAACTCCGATGCAATTTCGCCGGAGACGCCGGAGTTCGATCTCCGACGTTTGCGAGATCGAAATCGAAAGATATTACGTCGCGAACGTCGCATCTCTCTCTTATTCGCACGGTCGTAGTATTATTTGCACGATTTTTCGCGGATTAATAATATACAAACGAGTTAATGCGGAAATATGCAGCCGCTTGCGGCGACCGCGATTACATATTTCTTGCATTAGCATTTTAAAATCAGATATTAGACGCTGCTTTAATGTAAAAATATTTCTATACGTTACAGATCACAACGCAGTGTTACAACTCCGCTGTTGCGCATCGGCCGGTGAGTTATTTTCTGAAGCATTATATACTGGAGCTGATCCCTCATCTCCGATTGATTTCTCATTCGAGCGCATTTTTTGAAGACACGCCGGCCTCGATATCTCGCGAATCCTTGTCTGGATGAATGTTGCGATTGCCGTCGGTTGTCATAATCGCGCTTATAATTTCACGTTTACAATGTATCCGACCAAATGACCCTTAGTAATTACTAAGAGTCACAATGGTTTGGATGCGATCGTTTTCATCGAGTCCGAGCAGGTATTCGTAAAGATGAAAAAGAAGTTATGAAATAAATGTTATTTGATATTCCTTCTCCGATGCAGCGCTGTATCGATAGGTTTTTTCTTTTTATTCTGCGAGAGTGCAATATCTGACGTTTATCGAATCGCGTTTAATGATCATTAAAGAACGACCGGGAGAAAGAAGAAACGATATTGCCGCGAGAAAGAAGTCGATTAAAGCGCGCATTTCGAGCGTTCCGTAACCCATAATTTAAAAAAATTGATATGATTATAATACCGATCTTATAATATAATTCTGAATATAATAAAATTCTAAAAATTTATTTCTAAAAATAATAATGACAAAAGGATGCTAGATCTTGGACATGAGTATATTTTTCGTATCTGTCTAAATAAATTTTTACAATTATATTAAAGTTTTATTTATAAGTGTATTTAAATTTTAGTTGCTCAAATTGCTTTCTCTCATGATTGACAGACAGCAACGTGTTAGATTTATTTAATTTATCTGATGCGATCTTTAATTAAAAATTGGAGAAAATAAAATCTTGATATTAGAGTCGGATAAATTAATCCTTCAATCTTTTGAAATTGGCCGTGGCGAGTGTTCCACAGTGGAACGGTGGTCACGCGACATTCACCCGAGGAAAAAGGAAGGCACGAAGAGCTCTCGGGATGGGTTTCTCTCTTTGGTGGTGAATTTCTCTTGCCGGTTGCTACCGGCTTATCTTGAGGCCGTCACGAAGAGCCGGTTGACTCAATGTTGCGACGTTTTTTAACATCTCGAGCAATCACTTTTGAAAACTTCGAAGAAGATTGGAAGAAACACTTCGTTATACAGATCTGTTTCTATATGTATGTGTCGGTCGTGATGAGTTATTGCAATCTTATCGCGACATTTTATAAAAACAACCTGTAAATATCATTTCATTTCAATTTCTGAGCGTTTATAGAACGTATAATATCCATAAATTACGAAGCGTCCATGCCTTGCTTTTCTTATTACTGCCAAGAATGTCCGAAAGAAAAAAAGCGGCGAGCGTATAATGCAACCTTGCGAAATATGCAAGTGTTCTCGGATGATACCTTCGCGAAGCATCGAGACGTTTAGCGCGAGGGGTACGAGAGGAAGGGAGAGGAATGCGAATAGCGAGGGGGCGAGGGAGATTAAAAGAGGGAGAGACTTTGTCGGTTGGCAAAGTCGAGGCTGCCGAGCCACGACTTGACATCGCTGACCCATGGCGTTTCACGATACATGAAGAGGTCGCCGAGGAACGCCGAGATCGCTACTTGAACGAGCGTACCGCCCGTTAAGTAGGCGGCACGAACGATCCCGACGGATTAATCGCGGAAAGTGTGAAGCGACCTGAAGCGCACGGTAGGTCTACCCGGCAGCGAACCGTTGCTAATTCGCAACCGAGGAGGCCGCGGAGCCGCCGTGAACGCCGACACTGTGCGAATTTAAGATTCCTCGCGGCGTATTACACAGGCCGCCGCCTGAAAAGGTATCCATCAGTGGTGCAAGCTTGTACTTGGGGCAATTTACGGCGAATCTTCTCGGCATAAATTCAACGCGAAGCTTGATTACCGGACCCAGCACCGTGACAGAGAATTTCAACCGTTTAGCCGAGATAAAAAGATATATTCCGAATCAGGAATGGGATGCGAGCATTGTTGTATTAATTTAGAGATCCTTATCTTTTGAGCGTTAATTTCTATGAACATTAGCCACGGACATATATTATATTGCTACATGGAGAGAAAGCTCATCTCTTAATCTCCTTTATTTTGTACTCGTTCTTGAATCCTTAATAACGATGAATATATACAGCATTTAATTACTCCGTTATTCGATCTGCGTTATACAATGTAGTTATTGACAGGTATACCTGTTCAGATAAGTAATGGATAGGCGTGCGGAGTAATCTAAGATATTGCAAAGTACGGAACGGCTTGAATAATCTAGCAACTTTGCCGGTGAAACGCATCCAGGCGTTGCTAATTTCAGCGTATGCAACGATGTATCGGAGTGATACCCGATTCTCGTCAGAGGTAACGAAAGTGCAGCGGCTGCGTCGGACTTTGCTCTCGGCAGCATGGCAATCGCCGATCCGATTACATATTCATATTTTTAGCGTGCAACTATTTTCGCAGAGTCGCAATTAACGCAGGGTTGAGAAAATTAGAGTACCGTTGGAAAATCAATGTCTGCGAGACGTGCTTAGCAAATTGCCGTACGCACGCAGCAATTTATTCTGTTTTGCAAAACCTACAAAGTACAGTCATCTCGTCATTTACGGCTCGGCGGTGATCTGTACAGATTAACGTTACAAAATGAGTACCGAATAATTAAAACGGCCTGTAAGCTTTTTTATAAACCTCTTGACCCGACGAAGAAACTTGCTGCATAAATCATTACATTCATTACGCGTCAAACCAAAAACTTGTAACGGACGTACGTTTTTTGTGACATACTTTTTAACATAATATTTTAAAATATAATTTAATATTTAAAGTCAATGATACATGGTTCGTCAGTTATATTCTACAGCGCTTTTTTCTATTATCCCTGTAATCGGACGCGCCTCGAATTTGCAGTCTCTTTAATACCGTTTATTTATATTTAATTCTCCCGTCGCGAAAGGGAACGGAGTGACACGAAAGCACAACTGATTGAAGCAATATGAAGAAATTCGGCGAACCGGAACGAATCCGGAACGTCAGAGTAGTAGAGCGTTCTTGCTTCTTGCGAGCACCTTCACCTGGAAGAGTGGACATCCTTGAAGACCTCTCTCCCTCCCGGCTTTTTTCATCGTGTCAATTATCCTGTAGCGGATATTCTCGCGGCTCGAATTAATCTCCACTCGAATTAATTCCTGATTCCGGAGCGCGAGCGAGCTACTCGCACGTTTACGTCACGATGTAAAATCACGCGCTCGTGGTTCACCCCGTGCAACGGAAACGTGCACGTGAATTTTAGCGATTAGATCGTGACCGCTTACCGAGGGATCGTCATGCCGGAGAAGAGCAGTTATTAATTATGCTTGTCGGATGAGGGTCAATATCGTTTATCGGCGAACTTAATCATCACTCAAAGCGTGCCCGCTGACAGCTCGGTTTGTGATCGTGAAACTTAAATGCGCGCGGCGCAAGGCATTTAAAAACTAGCGGAGCGAAATTGCCCGGCCCGACCGATTTCGCCGTCGCCGTTCTGAAGTAACGGAAAGAGGCTACGGGTCCAAGGTACAGGGAGGATAAACGTTTGCGGGTCAAACATGACCTCGTGAGCCCCGCGCATTCCCCGCGGTCACTCCTGTTTCGACACGTGTTTGCACAAAATTATTATCGCGTCAGTGGACGGCGTCGTAAGAAAATATTTTTCGAATACAGTCTCCCGGCGTGGCTGTACTCCCGTCATTGTTGTTGCACACGTTTTGCGCACGGTCAAAGCTGCGGTTACAGTTGCCGAAATCTCTTCGAAAACATTCCTCGCACCTCTCGTTTCTTTCGTTTTTACTCTCAACCAGTTTAAAGGAGGCGCTCGAGACGTCGACGCCACGTTGCGACGGTTAAAACGACGAACACGAGTGACTCTCCGCTGACCTCCTTTGTAATCTTCATTCGAGGCTTCATTAATTTTGCCTTAATCCGATCGCAAACAGATCGGATCTTCTCGCAACATAACTCGCTTTTACTCGGCGCATGAAAATATATTTATTACAGCTACTCAAAATATTCGATAATTTAGCCTCTTCCGGTAATCGGTGAATGCAATTAGTCAGAGAAAGCGCCGATATCTTCAATCAGACTTTCGCAGAACCATCCATAATGGAGATTACTTGATATTCTCCGTTATCCAATACGTGATGTTACAACGTAAATATTACAAACATAATGATGAAATAAACGATCCTGACGTGCGAGTAAATTATGTTCTTTAACATCGGATATTTTTCGTGAATTAATGTTCTGCGGACAAAACTTGTCGCCAGGTACACCGTTTATATATCTGTATCAGAGAAAAATATTGGAAATATAAAAACAACGCGTGAAGGCAATACCGTGTCTTGCGTAATGCATACGGAAAGGAAGCAATAAAACGTTATATTTTATTACATATTAGTTTGCGCTTATGCACCAAGTAAAGAATATATTCCGGTAACGATAATATATTTTTATTTTTCTTCGCAAATATACTTTATTATCCGCATTATTAGTTACATAGTTTTGATTTTGTTAAATCTTTAAATGCATCATCACATGTATTTCTACTAATTAATATGCAGACTGAAAATCACACGACAAACACGTGGAAAGACATAATAACGGTAGTCGGCGGTTTCTCTTCATAGTGCACATTTCGTAGCCTCGAAACATTTCGGTGAGTAATATACCTACCTTCAAGTAACAGCAATTAATTTTATTTTGGCGGTCAGATGTCACTTAGAATAGACACCTGCTGACCGAGGTGACTTTCGAATCAATTTTGATTAATATCATTTTATTACCAGCTCGCTTCCATCTTAATTTTACTGTCACGAAAAGTGATGGGCCGAAGGACTTCGGCGACGGAGGCGGCGTGCGTTTATTCCGCCGCGCTGCCCAAGTTAGTTTGTTTTGTCATTGCAGCCGCAACAACCGATTAACATTTAAATTCGGTAGAAATTATCACGTCCGTCACAGAGCCGGGCGGGCGTGTCGGAAATTCAAGGCGACCCGACGATCTGTAAACCGTGACATGAGTTGCGTGCTCGTTGGGAAACGAGTCGGTGAAATATATTAGGCTATCGATGCCTCAAGGGCAACGACGAGCAGCTCGTAAATCATCCGGGTCCGTCGGCCGAGTTTCTTTCCCCGGGTGGAGCTTTGCGTTCGTAATTGGTTACGAACTAACTCGATTCGTTCAGCTGTCAGTGAATCCGCCGGGTATTGATTTCTCCGACGGGAATCCGTAGGCGATATTATTCGGAAGAGCTAGCCGGCGAGAAATTAATAACAATTATGCTACGCGGATATCAAAAGAAACAAACTACACGGCGCGATTGATCCGCGATGATTCGAATCGTGGATTATTAAATCATACGTTTGGCCGACTATATCGGAGCCCGGCGTGATTCCAACACTGATTATTGCGCAATTGCGTAATTATCTGCGATTAAATTGCCCGCACGCTTCGGAAGGAGGGAATTTCTTTCGTCAGCTGTGAGAAAGTAAATCAGAAAAGGATAATTAGTAAAGTGATGATATATGAAGGAAGGAAAAATTTTATAGAAGCAAACATATATATATAATTTTGATGTCTTTTTATTTTCTTACAACTGAAATATTATTTCGGGAAAGCCTCGTACTGGAGAAAGTATAAAATATCATTTTAGCGTATTGTTATTTGCGGTTAAACACAAATTTAATTAATAAATTTTGATTATTTTTTCCCCTTATTTTACGATTAATCTAAAAGTGAGATTATTACGATATTATGTCGGAATTACAAAGCTATACCACTTTGCAACATCTTGTGTATGCGCGTTACGCGGTTATAAATCCATGCTCCAGATTTCTTGCAAGACAGCGAACGCCGTCTTAAATTGTAGCTAAATAATCGGTATGCATCACGCATGCATGATTCATACAATTACGCGTGTTTTAACACGCGCGAGAGGGTTAATATTCTCCGGTCTTTGACGGTATAATCGCGATATAATTTTTACGCGCTACACTCGCCTCCCGCCATCCTCGGGTCGGAGCTCGGCCTTACGGGCCGAGTCCTTTTTCCAGCCGTTGCGCTGGTCCTGCACAACCGACGAGACCGGTAACCGCTCTGCTATACTCCTTTCGAGAAAACCTGCAACGCCCGCGTACGTGCGTTTACGCCAAGGAGAGAACCGCGATAAGCGTCGACAAGCCGCGATGCAATTACGCGATACGCGATCGGGTGCGCGGACACCGGTGTGCGTCGATAGTTTTTGCAATGTGCTCGATCATAATCGGTCGACTTATCGAACCCTCCCTCCGTAGAATTAGTTCGTCAGCGCAACGCTTGGGTAACGCATAATCAGCGAGAATAAACAGGCAAATATCATCTGGCGGCTTACAGCCAGACACACCAGTCCTTTCTCTAACGCTTTTCAAATGTCTCGAGAGCGTGAACTGGATTTTTACGTGACTGAACATCAGAATTAAACGAATGAAAGATAAGACTGTAAAATCACTATAATTATTTTTGCGATATATTAATATCGTTAAATTTTTCCTCTTGAATCTTTATTTCTCTAAAAGTACTGCGTCACAAGCACGCGTATCAAAGTTTATTGCGATAGTTCTTGATGACTCGCGTACTATGGGAAGTGCATACTTTTTGCGTCTTGTAGAATTCTTTACGGACTCGCCTATATCGCAGCAAAGCTGCATTTCCACGGTCGTTCGCACGCATTATGTATAAAGCGGCAAATCAATTTTCTGAGGTTGCGTGATATATCTGCGAGCAGTGTCTTTCAAAGTTAATAGAAAAGAAGCTTGAATTATATACGTATGCTCGGAGACGACCGGAAACTTACTCATTCGTCGGTCTCATTATGCGATGATTGTATGGCGTGGTACGTACGAGGGTCAGAGTTACGCACCTCGGCACTTTCGTAATCCGTTTTATAATGCAACTGTCCGCGGACACTCGACGTATACACGGGAGCATTAATGCCGTCCGATCCGCACATTCAACGGCGAGATTTCTCTGTATAATATTCAAGAAACGTATCTTTTCGCTCAATATGTAAATTTCGCGAAAGAACGGAAAGGATCCTTTTCGCGTATCGAACAGCAATTAATGCTATAATGATCATATTCAATCGCGTCAAATTACGTGCATGAGAAAAAAATAGATTTGCCTTTCAGTAGCATTTTTTTTAACACTTTGACTGCTGTGCCACACATCTGAGTGACGCATGACTTTCCATCACTCTTTCTTGTATGACGGTTTTATTTATCGGGAAAAATAATTTTATTATACGTATTTCAGACATTAAAAAACAATGAAGAAATAAAACAATATATATATTGATAAAAATTAAAATAATACAATAATAATAAATTGGATGTATTAAAAATAGAACAATTTATTTATCTTATATCTGTTTCAATCACAAAACGATTTAATATTTTGGTTTGTGATGGTTTTATTTATTTCATCTGAAATTATATCATTAAATATATTATAAATACATAATAATATAAATAACATATAATATATTTTATTTATTTCCTTGTATAGTTTATTTTGTAATCTGACTGCACACTTTTTAAACAGCTTTTATATTTGATTATTGCTTGGACATCTCGCTGGACGGTAGACATATCTAAGGCAGTAGATGTACCCCCCCTCCCCCCGTAACCTATTCGAACACTACGAACAATACATGTGGATCACTGTAAGCCCCGGCTAAGACAAGATCCCTGCTACTACCGCTTATGTAGTCGCGAGAACATATTTCATCTCTGAAGAATACGTAAAGAAAGTTCCCGGGAGGACTTTGGGCCAAGCATCCGCGCCGCGCGCGTAACGCGATACATCAACGATCGAATTAGAAGCGCGTAGGAAAAAAAAAGAAGGTAGAACAAAGAGGCGCGGCGTAATTACAGAGCGAAACGCGTGGACGCCCGCGGGGCTGGCTTCTCCGTACGACTTCACGCACGGTCGTAAACTATTTATGAGCGCGTCCGTCGTTGGCACGTATAGTCCTGATAATTATGAGCCGCGGGGACGACGAAAGGATCCGTGAAGTATCCGGCTTGATGGATTAGGCCGATTCGCGGAACCGTGTCGAGCGCAGCGCGCGACGACAGAACAGCCGGTGATCGACGAATCGTTGCTCGGACGCACGCGGAGATCGATTAGCGTGGATCGATGGAGTACGATTGAAACGCGGTATGGTAATCGATCGTGTGTGCATGCCCGATTTATAACCTTTTTCATACATAATAAGGAAGAAATATACACCGCTGGATAATGGACTCTTGAATATGTGGGCGTAAAACGACGCGGAAGAAAGTTAAAGAGAAACAGTGTTACATAACGATAATCAGATGTTCTGTAGTGTTAGCCAAATTTGATAGGCTTCCTTCAATTTTTTTATAACGCAGAAATTTTACAACACCATAAGTCTTCTTTTCTCCATTAACGACTTCAGTCACGACCAAGCATCATTTTAAAATTGGTGTTTTAATCTATTTACGTAAAATATGTCTTATATATAAACAATTTATTTTTCATTGTTAATATTATATACATATATATAGTTTCTTAATTATCTTTTAGCTGAGAGAGTATTTTATACTCGTTTCAGGTCAATATTGATTCGATAAAAGCTCATTTATGCTTCGTAGAAGATGGGTGCCTTCAGGAATTATCTACATAACATGTATCATTCTTCCAAGCGATTGATTTGCCATCGATGCCTCGTGTATCGTTCCCGCGTTAGGTATCGATCGCAATGCAGCATCTATCGGAGTCACGCTCTGACCCATCACCACTCGCGGGCGGTGATTTATTGCGAAAACGCCGCGAGAGCATCTCGTGGATCGATAGGCCGAGATCGGCGAAGATCGACTCGTCGATGCCGAGTCGTTGAAGCGGTTTTAACCGAGTTCGAGCGGCGCTAACGGGTTAATCGGCGAGAAACGAAAATCAAGCCGGTGAGCGGCTTTATGAACATTATGAATATTAATAAAACGAGGGGATTTATATGTAGGATAAGATACGCCCACGTGGGTCGATCATTGACCGTCGACTCGCACGCCAAGGATGAAATTAACAGCGCCGACGTGTTGTAGGTTTTACCTTATTGTGCTCACGGGGTTTTATTGTTAGTAGATGTTTCATCGTTGCATCAGTCAAAGTGACCTATATGCTCAAAAGTGCAGAAATATGTTCATAACTGTAAATCACACATATTATACTAGGGAGGTTCTAAGAGGTCTTAAAGTTCCGGAGGGCAATGAAATAAAAGATCACAGAAAAGTAAATGGACATGTATTGTATATACATACAACAGTCTACATTTGTACAGTATGATGAGAAATTTTCATTGAAAATGTGAGAAGAATAAAGATAATTTAAATAACTTCTTAAACGAAACTACACATTTCAAATAACTTCGATTGGTTAGTTTGATTGTATATTTGTGATTGTTTTTAAAAATACTGGAATAAACTTATTTAAATATCTGAATTAATTTAAAGTTAAATTGTTTGCATAAATGCCCTTTTGTGTTATAATTTAATATTAGCATTGCATTTATTCTAATGTTTTAATGCATATAGGTATCTTAAATACAAATCTTGTACAAATGCGAATTTATTTCTCTAAAATTGAAAGTAATTTTCTCAAGAAAGGGATATCTCGTATAAAATGCCGAGTGCTACGATATGTTACTATCTGTTATCCAACTTGGCGGAATGATACATCGCCGACCGCTGGTTCTCTTCCGGCGATGGAGGAAAAAAAAACGTTTCACGTAATAAATTATTCGAGATATAGTTCCATTATCGCGATGTTTTACGGCCGTTTTCGCGGATGGTAACTTACGTATTGGAGACGAGACGAGGTTGAACCGAGCGGATCTCGGGAGATAAATCGCAGGAAACGCGTGCTGACCGCGCAGAGACGAGCGAAATTAATTGCGATGTTTCAGGCCCGGATTTTTGTGAGTGAATAAAAAATACCTGCGCGCGCGATGTATTATTCGCGATACATCAGGTCAGTTATCATGATACTTATCCACTTTTTACGAGGCTAATGCGAATCACGAGAGCCGGTACGCCGTGATGAACGTAACAAGCCCTGGGCGAACGTCGGAAGCTCGAGAGATGTAATTAATTCTTTCGGAATACATCTCGCTTATCATTTTTCGAATGTAGTCCGTAGAAATCTACGATACGCCTGTATTTTGTAATTGTCACGGAAACACTGTGACAAAAGTATTGCTAAGAAGATATCGTAAATATTGCAAGATCGATACAAAATGTCATATTGTCACAAATAATATTATAAACGTGTTTGCTTTAAAAGATCCATATAATATAGAGAGAATCTTCTCGAAGTAACATCGAGTCATGCAACATCGATTTCGGACGATTAATCACTTCTTGTTTTTCAATTCGGCGGTCGTCATTAACGCAGTGATGATTCCGAGTTCCTTAAATGGTTAATCCAATAAAGCTGCATTCGCGGGAGTCCCTTTGTCCGTGGCAAGACGAAGGATCGACGGTTAAAAGTTATAAGCGTCTGAATGGATGTAAATTGGGACGAGCGCGAAATCTCGGCCGCGGAGGGAGTCCCGAGGTATGTCGGTGCGGTGAGATGTGTCTCTTCACCTCTTCATCTTCTGTGCTTCATCTTATTGAGCGCGTCCGCGTCAGGCATATCCGTGAAAAGCGGCGTTTCTCCACGCTGTCCGCGAGAGTTATACAATTTGGCTGACGTATAATAGACGAATTGCCTCGTTGCCTCGGACCGGGCCAGACTTTGCAACCGTTTCTACTGTCCGAAATTTAAATCAAACTGGACACCCGCACGTTTCTCCTTTCGCAAACTTCCACTTGTTTTTTTTTCCATATAAGATTCATTAAGCCTTTCCTTCGGTACTCTCTGCCGATCGATTTTATAACTCGACGCAACGTCGGAAAATATAAAATTGTCTTCTGACATACTTTTTATTGTAATAACGATATTGTAACGTAAGTGAAATTTATTCGACTAATTCCAAATTTTATTTAAATGCTCTTTTGTATCATTGCTAAAGTATAGAATATAAAATATACAAGTTAAAAAAGGTTAAGATTTAAAAATTACATTGTTATTTACGTTGTAATTTGATATGACAATTTAATTCCTTTGTATATACGTATAATTCTTTATACAGGGCCCAAAGTAAAAAATTTTAACAAATATAAAAGAAAATTTGAGTTTAAATATTTGCTGGCATTCTTATATATACAGACTAGTATTATAATCGATGTTCTGTCATATTAAAATTCGTTATTGCGATAAAAGACATAATTAATGCGCCACTGTTTACTGTAAATTACTCTAATGCTTCGAAAGACAAAATAACTTTTGACAGTTACAAATCACTATTAATATCTTGTAGACGTCAATAAATAGTTAATAAATTACAATGCTTATCTCATTGTTTCTTACAATATATGTAAGAGTTCCAACACATCGCGCATTGCCTTCTTAATACCACATGGTAATTTAACATACTGTATTTTAAGTGGCATTTTCTACGGGGTAAACATGTAAAGAACATTATAAAGAACGTTTACACTATAAGGAGCGATCATTGATGGTTAATTCGACGAGACAAAAATGCGGCGGTATATTATTGAGAGAAGATATACAGCCTGCCGATGTAATCTCTTTCCCAACTGTATGCGCTCGTTAACAGAAAAACAGCGGTCGCAGTGAGATTTACGTACGGATTTCGAGCTAACGAAGCGTCGTTCTTTAAGCATGTCGTAACCCTTGAAAATCGTAAGTTGTTCCTTACGGGCAAAAGGATAAATCACAGATGCAGGTTTAACAATAATGGAATAATTTAAAAGAATTGTAATTGAAAAATTCGTAATAAATTCGCTTATATTTAAAGACATTATTACCTCTTAATCTTTGCAAAAAAATGTCTACCATTTATTTGTTATTGTACGTGAATTTATAAGATGCATATATCTATAGATGATAATAGTGAATATGCTTAGTTTTATTTCACGTAAATTTGGGTTAATTTATTTCAACATAATTAATACATATAACTCATTTATTGTACTTCGTTTTATTGACTTCAAATCATAAATTTGTTACGAAATCCGGTTCTTCATATCGCATTATATCATAATTTCGACAGAATACAAGTCAGTTCAATAACAATGAATCCTGGGCGTTTATTTGTAATAACATTTGTATAAATACATGCCGGGGGGGGGGGGGGGCATGGCGATGGTGTACGGCGCGTTAATGGTCTATTCGCGGTAATACCACAAAAGCATTGCATACTGTGAGATCGGCATGTCGATCGTGTTTGATCGGCCCGACCAAGGTCGATCATGATCTGCACCCGTGAAATATTATCCTATTGTACCGACTTTTTTTCCGGCATCCTTCGATCTCCCCGTATACATGACTTACGCACGTACGCAACAGGATATCGAAGGCAATTACAAAAGGCGAGAAGCAAGTATCGTTAAATTGTGATTGTGCAAAAGCGCGATTACAAAAACGATTCGGTTCAGCGCAACGCTTTCAGCAAGCTGCACTGTAGAGCGTGAGATGACTATGCAATAAAAAAGATGACAGAACAATCTGCGGTTTAATGAGAAACCGAGGAATTCTTAGGTTCTTATCGCGTTATCATCGCACTTTTATCAGGATGTCGTGCATTGTAGTCTATCCAAAATTAAATGTCGCAATCTTATATAGCGTGCCTTTATCAGATTCTTCCGGTTGTTTTATGGATCAGTTAGCAGCGAACGTATCATCGTAGAGTAATGCATCTATTTCAGGCGGTTAATTCGCCGCGTTAGCGATGCACCAATATCGAGAGGAAGCATAATTCTTCACTTCCTACATGCGGATCAGCTCTCCCGGTGAGAGAAAGAGAGAAAGAGAGAGAGAGAGAGACTTCGGCGAAACGCGCTGCACGCGAGAAGTTGTCAACCCGTTGTACGGAGCGCACACGGCACGCATGCACGTACATACGATGCGGTCGGCGTGTGCAGGGGTGTGCGATACGTGCGCCGGTGGTTTGACATCCGCTATACATTCACTATTGCACAAGCGATAGATAGGCCTCCTTGCACCGGTATCGCTCTGTCCCGCACGGAGCGAATTCTTCGTTGTTGCGGACTCTGCACACGCCTTGGTACACACCCTCGCGAGTAGGTGAACACCGACTCTCCGCATCTCCTACCATCGTCGTCGTCTTCCTCTCGCCTGGCCGAAACCCGCCGCGAGAGAAAGAGAGAGACAGGGACGGAGTGCAGGGAGAGAGGTCCATTTTTATTCTCTTCCTTGTGTGCTCGGAGAGGTTCAGCGACGTGTGCTCAAGCCGGCACACGGAGGTGCCAGGATTTACGCAAGACGGAATTTATTCATGCTACAAAATTCTGTTATGCTATTAGATTAGCACTGGCATTCTTGCTAGCTGCTGCGTGATTATATCGACTGCACAGGAAAGAGAAGAAGAAATGTGTTGCAAGAAGTGGAAAAGATATAATGAAACTTTTTAACTTTATACATTCAACAAATCATATTTTGTGCGTGTTGTTAGGAAGATGTTTAGTCGCAAGTTTACGTAGAGAATGTGCCACAAAAGTGTCAAAAATACGAATATCGCTTTACAATAAAAACAAATTATAGATAATCTTATTTTATAATAGATATTAAATCTTCTTTAATTTTCTTGTTTCTGGGTAACAGACAAAGAGATACACTGAGAAAAAGAATTTATTAATCTCAAAAAATATTTAGTCCGATACGAACAACTAAATATATTTTAGGTAGTTTAACTAAACATTAGTTAAATTAATTAATTTTTGATTAAAAAATTTTAAAAGGTGGACATGAATGCATTATACCTTTTTTAGTGCAACTTAATAATTGTTGAAACAACTAATGTTTAGTTAACTAATTAACATGTTTAGTTGTTCCTATCGGACTAAATATTTTTTTGGGATTAACAAATTTTTTTTTTCAGTATAAAAATTAATTTTTTATATAAAGCACACAGTAACGAAAAAGTAGAACGTCGAATTTGCAATGTTTTATTCCATCATGATGAGCCTGGAAACATTTTGAGATCTCATAATAAATACTAAAGAGATGTCAATATATCGCGGCGTTCATTAACATATCGCAATCCGCATCAATTTGTTCCGCATGTCAGTTCTGTTCGCCGTACGGTAGTTTTCTAATCGCCGATATCTATCAGAGCAAGGGAAAAGAAAGAATAGAAGAAACCGCAGGGAACGGAATGACGACATACGATGGGACGAAAAGTCCATTAGTCGTTGCGACGTTGCGACGTCCATCAAATTAAACACGGCTAATTAATGATTTCTCTAACATGCTGCGAAAGACGATCGCTCGCTGTGGTGATCGGAATTTATCATCTGCCGCTCTATTCTTGTAAAAAAAGAAAATGGAGTTGATTGTAGGGCCAGTATAATGTTTGGCAGTAGGTGTCTCATTAAGATTGGAATTATTCTATCGGAAAGAGATAATTAAGTATTTAATGACAATTAAAATTTGCAAATCAGATGTGATACAATTGATTATACATAAATTACTGATTTGAGTTCTTAAAATTTTATATCTTAAAACTTACTTTGTGTTCAAAGAAGATAACATTTCCTCTATTTTTCTATTCTGACCTACTCAATACTTTTTAAAACTGTTCATTAAAATTTGTGGATTAATGTGGATTGTAACGTATCGATTACAAATATTAAATTTATATATATTTCTTATGTATCTTGCTAGCAAATAATTTTGTCCTCTTGTGATATATTTAGCCGAGTTACCTAAAAGTTATGCGCGTTACATATTAGTCGTAGCACTTTTTATAAATTGCACGATCCATAGTATACTTCATATAGATGTTTTAAAAATTTTTTAAAGTAAAAAAATGTTAACTTTCTTGAAATATTTAATATATAATATATACAAATATTCAAATTATTTTTGAAAATGTTAATTATATCTTTCGATTTCTTTCGACTTCTCACGGATATGACCACAGCAACAATAAAAATGTGTCTTGTGTTTCAGATATTCATAATTGTCGTAATAACAGGATTTCTCAGATGATATATTGTAATGGCCTATAAGCATACGCGAAGTCTGTATATGAGAAATAGGCACGTCGAAGACGGCACGCGTCATATGACGATGAGATCGGGTAGCGTAATTTGTAATTATGCGAATACGATTGTAGCACGATGGAAAATCTATAATTGAGATTCCGCGATGCAAATGAATTTACGATTATGAGTTACTTTTTGTGATCTTCCATTTTACATCAAACACTTTAGAATTTTTCTTCACTCGTGCTTGGAATACATATCACGATAATGATATAGATCAAATGAAGTAATTTACACGTGAAATAATGTATGCTCTTAGCGTATTTGCACCTTTAAATATTTACTGACAATGAGTATTCTTATATACTTCCTATATTATTTCCTAATTATTGTTACATTAAGAACAATTAACATAAATTCTTTAATTATCTTCACTTATTAATTAAAATTATAAACGTATCGTGAACAAGCAATCTTACATTTAAGGAAATGGTTGGTTCAAGACCGACAGTAGCTTATTGCAGTTGCCAGAAGTGAAAATCTCTTTTGCGACGAAACGGGAGCGATCATCCCGCTCGTAAAACATATCTCGCCGACATTTTGCGTTTTTTCAACGCAGTTTTACTTTGATACAACGTCGCAATTACGCGGAACGAGAATCGAGACTTTATTTTCTTGCACTTCGTCGTGTCGACGGCTAATTGCATACGAGAACGACGATCATTTTCCGCGCTCGCAGCCTCGGGATCTCTTCTGCGCGGTATTTTACGGCACTTTCTTTTCCTGCGCGGGAATTTCATGGACCAGGCAATAAATTCAACACTGTGCATTTTCTCGGTCTGTTTTCCGGAAACCTATCGTTAACTCTGCTAATTGGTTAGAGATGTTGAAGATGCATCTGACGTTATAATATATATATATATATATATATATATACCAAAACAAAACATAAAAACACATATTTATATGAAAAATTAGAAATTTGAAGCAAAAGAATAATATGCTGACATAAAAATGGATTAATAAAATTTTCAAATATAGTCCTAGACAAAATCTTTTGCTATTTTTTGATATTTTATTTTTTATATTAATCTGAGCTTAAATTTTTGCATTGTATATGTAAATATAGAATTTCACACTTTATTTATATATTAATTGTATATGTTAATTGCACCAAATTATAATTGCATAAATTATGCACCAGTTTTAAATATAGTGCAGTTTCCTAGTAGTCGTGACAAATTATACCAATTTCCGAAGAATTAATGCGACAAGCATTAACAAATTGGCATTAGACATTAAGAGTTAAATCGTTCGAAATGTTTGACTTGATTTACATTGTCGATTAAGTTTCAATGTCTGTAATGTCTTCACAAAGTTGAAAGCCTTCATTCTTAAACGGAGTAATCGTCCCGTTAACTTTTCTCGCGCGTTATTTGTTAATGCCACATAAGCACGGCAACGAATGCGACTCCAGGGATGCATGAGATTACGTTGTTGGCAGATTTTGTGGTCGAGCTCAGTCATTAAGGGACGCCGTATAATTTCTAATGTCGGCGAGATGCACAATATTACATGAAGAGAAGTCATTTGGCGCGCGCCGGGGCGCACATAAAACGTGGCGAATGTACGTCGTGGCGAATACGGCACTATGTAACACGATATCCACCATACATCGTGAGGAAATCAGATCTCAGACATGAGGAAGCAGAAGATAGCAGGTTCGATGTGCACTGCCCCATTGTTCAGCGAAAATTCGCTCAAATGTTAAAAATTATCCCGACTGTTGACTGCAACATGATTTTTTTAATAGTTTTCTAACATAAAGGTAATAATAAAATAATAAAACAAAAGTGACAACAAACAAAATAATTTGTGTCTTCATAAAATTAAAAAAGTAACGAATGAAACCAAGGTTAATATAATAGTAAACACACACATACACATACATCCTGTAAAAAAATATTTAGATTTTCTATACGCTTAATCTCGTATATGTGCTAATTAATTTTCAATTAGAGGTGTTACTCTATTAATAAAATTTACGAAATATAAATATAGCGAGATTAAGTAGCGAGATGACGGATCACGAGCGGTAATATTTCACACGGCGTATCTCCGATTAGATCGTCGTGTCAATGCTGTAATTGAATTTCCGTACGACAAGTCTTGATTCAGGTGACTCGTCATTAATCTATTTGTGACGTTTATACGTGAGATCGTATGTGAGGGTAATAGATAATATAATAGAAGCTCGTGGAGGCTGCCAATTTTTTTTTCTTTTTTCTATGGCTCATTATATAGTTATCTCGAAAACCTGATCTTCGTTACAATCGTGATCCTCCCATATGTGGTGTCGCATGTCGAACTCGTGATCATGGTTTCTGGGTTATTGCCCAATTATCCGTTTATCTGGCTGGTCTAATGATCCGATACTAATCATCTCTGTGCAGTACTTACTTCTTTCGCCGCGCATTGTGTCGAGCTTGTTCGCTTAATTAAAAAATCTCGCGGATGGCACATTTTCTTATTCTCTCCATTACCGCTGCCCATCGCGGCTTCGTTCTTCCGCTTTCTATTGCTTTCACTGAAGGAATTGCTCGCGGTTGGGCGTAGTCATTAAAAAAGTAATATTTCATTAAAAACGTATCGGCTTAGGTATCAAGGAATTTGGAAATAGTGTTGTGAGCCGGAAATAATAGCGGTTAGTAACGACGATCGGTTAGAAACAGCGAGCGGTTAGCAACACCGAAGGCAAGATTCGGTAATCGAAATACGATTCCTTAAATGGGATTCCGGAACATCACCTGAGGTTGCACAGCCACTGACCGTGCAACCCAACCCCGGAAAGATAATAGCGGTTAGTATAACGACGATCGGTTAGAAACAGCGAGCGGTTAGCAATACCAAAGGCAAGATTCGGCAATCGAAATACGTGTCGGATTTACGTATATTCCTTAAGCGGCATTCTGGAACATCACCTGAGGTTACGCGGCCACTGACCGTGCAACCCGACCCCGGAAAGATACGCGATAGAAGGACCGCCGTTTCGATAAGCAAACAGTCTAGACCGAAACGCGTACCGCGACTCGTGCGTGTGTTACTCGCTACCTATTTGCAAGTATAAAGGTACTTGAAATTACATTTGAGCTCTCAAGATTTTGTTTCATTTGGAAGTCGTATATTTCTTTTACCCTCTCGTGTTTCAAATCATCTCAAAAGATATTTTGAAGAGCGCAATATTTGTAGACGTGTACGCGGTGAGCGACGAGATGTTGATGTAGAGGCGTGTCGGCGGGTGTGCTGGTGAAGTGAACTCTCGAGGTCCGATCTACAAGAACCGCAATGCAAGGGAGTGTAACGGCTTCAAGGACGAGCGTGCGTACGCGCCGGCTCTCCCAGGAAACTGCTAACCGACATCCGCGAGGACACACGCGTGTGCATCTGGCTCGCTCGGCTGGGCCGCGCCGCAAAAACCAGTTGCCGCCGGCGCGGTCTGAATCGAAGAAGTGTAGGTGAGGGAGAGGGGGGAAGAAGGGGAGATCCTCGCGAAGGATGGAGGACCGTGGATTCTGCTGCCTACGGGGCGGAGGGAGGACGCGGTTAACGAAGGTACGTTCCTGACCTGAAAAGCACACTTCCTCCTTTTCGTCTCTTTAACGTTGCGGGCTGCACGGCTCGGCGGCGACTCGTTCCGCAAATAATACGATATTATGCGTTTACGGGTGATTTATGGGGCGCTTATGATACGTTACGTTATTTTTCTGTGGTGCGATGCTATAATAGAGATATTTCGTTGCGTAAATCCGACACGTGAGTCTTGCGCAATGTCGCTTCTCGCCGCTGCGCGAATGTCGCTCCCGATAATATATATCGTAATCGAGTTTCTTAATATCGTCGGTAACAGTCGTCGTAACGACGCGAATAATAAAAAGTAATAACGTCCGTTATCGAGTTGTTAAAGATAATTAAGAATCCTGTAACTGTGCCGCGAATGTCGAAAAATGCGTTATCCCGCAATTGGATACAATTACAATGCACAATATTTCGAGACGCGAAAATTCCGCAGCGTAATTTATTGGAAGCGCAATACCGGAAGAAGTTACGAACGGTTATTTTCTCAACTTTCCTCGCAGTTTTTATTGCTCTACTGTAAGCGACGGCGTTTGGCAAAGACGATCGTTAACGTAATCGTTTCGTTCTGCACCAACGATGCGACGAACGATCGACAGTAATTCGAAAAGATGCTACTAAATTTCAATGTGGTTATTCGACAATCAAGTAACATTTGTCGATGTGATGATCATCAAATGGCAAGGCGTCATTAAATAGTTAAGTAATGACATATACCACTCGCCGTAATATAAACGTAAATTGACAATTAAACGACTGGGAACTTTCAACTAGTATCGATTGATTAACGCGGCAACATCCGATTCAGCATAATAATGACCACGTCCATTATGTTCTCACTTTATACAAGCTATATATTATATTTAATAGCCGTGGTCTTTGTTATATATCCCACTATGCTGAGAAACAATTCATTGATGCAACGAGGTCGGCAAGCGTTTTCTGCGTTTTACGTTTTCCGTTGAGGCGTATTTAAATCAATGGCGTAGTTGCCTATTTTCTACAAAACTAATTCGCGATTTTTGGAAATTTAATTCAATCAAATTTAATTTATTATCAATTACAAAATAGAGCATATGACACATCTAAAAATTTCTATCAGATATAAATAAGCTCCATGGAATAAACAACGGAATAAAATTTTCATAAGCAATTGGAAAAAAAATTGAACAATTGCAGTTTGATAAAAATCTTCGAGATCTTTCTCATGCACATATTAAATGTTTAAATCGTTCAATAAGAATCTTATTTTTTTTTAATTTTCTATTTTAATTTGACGGGAAATATGAGAATTTAGTGGATACATACCGAGAGCGCGCCATTGCACTTTAACACGCAGCAAAGCCGACGACTGCAGGTAATTTCGTTTTTACGAGCGATCGGTTTCACGATCCTTGAGCGTGCTTAAAGCGGCAAAGGAGAAACGACGTAAGAGGTGTTCCTCCTCCGGACGCGATCGGAAACACCGAATGATCTTTGGTGGCACTGAAGGCGGACGGTTGGATTACGACGGCAGCGATCGTCAACGTCAGCATTTTCACTTATGGCAAGGGCATTATTAATGACTCATATTTATTGCGTATAATATTTGTACATATTAAATAAATATATAGTAGATTTATTTCGGAACTTATTTTATAGAAAAATCGACCATATTTTGAGTAATACATATTGTAAAAAAAAAAACAAAATTTATATTTTAAAATATATTTTAATATATTAATTTTTTTTTAATTACATGTACGCAATTAATTATAATTATAATGAAGTATAATTATAAGTCTAATAATTACAACTTTATTATACTACTATAGTATATAATTATAGTTTTTTTTAAGAATTCAATACTTTATGATAAGTGTTACTACATTATTAGTATATAATGTAATAGTAACTCGATATGGAATGCTGTGTATACATTAGCGCAAAATATCGCTGTTACTGTTACACTGTTTTTCTTCCTGTCACGTGCAAACAGTTACACCATCTTGTGAACAATGATATTGAGCTCGGCTCTGTCTTTTTGCGATTTTAGAAATCGAGCTTAAGGACACTCGATCGAGGATGAAAACGATTTGTATAGTAGAACGCAGATATGCGTTTCCGCAATGAAGACAATGTAATCTGTTTCAAAATATCCGAAAAGAAATCAACACTTCTCACACTGTACTAGATAGTATATTTTTCTCGGAATATTCTATAAAAAACAGACTGTTTCGCGACTAACGCATTGCTTTTAAAAGCAATAAAATTTATATAAAAAAATATTTTGACATATTATAACCCTATTCTTTAAAATTTCACACATATGGAAAATATATAATTATAATTGTTGGACTGTAAAGTAAATTACGACAATATCTCTTTATTTTATGAGTCATATTAAACTTCATTAACTTCTCGCAGCTGCATGTAAGCATATAGCAGCATTTTTTCGCATTTATAATCAATTATTGAATTCAACGTACATATCAACTGATTTTTTTAATTACTAGACACTACAGACGCGCGCTACGCGCGCGCTATTTATCTTTAACATTTCACTATTAACCTTATTATACACAACTGTCAAAATATACAATGACAGCTGCAAATGAAGTAAGCGCAGCAAGAGAACCAATCGGCATCGCGGAAAAGCGGCAACAATAAACTTCACATCTCCTTTTTAGAAGAGGACTATATTTTTTATACGAAATGACATCGTTTAATATCGATATTAAGAGATGTCTGCTCCCGATTGTGATTTCATCGCGAGGTTACGAACATTTGACTGCAGTCGGCCGGTATTCTTCTCGGCCATTAAGATTAGCAGGTCAGATCGGATTCCGTTGCAAATGATAATTGAGTCTTCGTGAACACTCCAATTACTTCTTTTTGCTGGCGTTGTCAAAACATCTCAGGATGTCGCGGCCTCTCGATGCGGCGTTAACGATAATGTAAATCGCGCTCTGTCGCGCCGGGAAAAGTAATGACCGCGGTGATCGGCTATCAAGCGGTCAATTCCCCGGTCAATTGTTTCCTGCTGCTCCGTATTTCAAAGCGAGGAACTTATGACCGATGTGCACCTAACAAATGTTGCCGGACCGATTCGCCAATAGTTTCGCCAGCGCGCCAACTCGTGCGGAGAAAATCGAAGACGAAGTCGCTGCCGGGCAGATGATAGCGATCTAGAGAGGAGAACTATGAGGAAGATCGAAAAATTGGAGAAAAAAATTACGTGAAACGCGAAGAATGCGATCTCTATATTTGGACGTGCTACATTTTGAAGTATCGATAAAAAACATTCTTAATATTCGCAAGCAACATGTAAAAAAAATTGCTCTACATCGACGAGATAATTTCATCGCGCGAGTATCTGGAAGTCTGAAAATATTACTGGATGCAATATGAAGCGAATGCTTAACTTTGCAAAACTATCGTGATTTCGATATTGCAACACGACAAAGTAGCGAAATCTACGTCATGGCGGATGTATTTTCTTTTTCGAATGCGTCGATCACGTCGGTGTTGCACGACCCCGTTTTACTTGACTGAATAAACCGTAAATACCACGCGGTGTATAACACTAGCGAATTAAGAGTGCGCGGTGCATAAAAATTTAGTCACGCAGAGAAAATGTTGACAATGGCGTTGATCTGAGATTGACAGACTAGGAAGCGAAGGATATGTTTTTACACTGACTCCTTGTCGTGAGGAATGATTTTCACGCGTCTTTCTGTGGACATATAATATACACAATGTGTATAATATACACACAGAGCAAGCTGTTTTTGCTTACAGCTTTTTAAGTTTCAATATTGATATGAGTTGTTAATTTAAATCGTTGAAGACTGTTGATCTAAGTTATCAGAGATCTAAGTCGTTAAAGAACATTAATCTAAATCGTATTATATTTAAATCATTAAATTAAATAGAAATTTTATTAAAATGAGGATTATACAAAAATATTTAAAACGTTACAACTATTTAAACTAGATATTCTAATTAAATGAGAATGTCTTTTGCATAATAATTATTATGCTTAAAATTTTCTAAAGAGTTTCTAAAGAGTTCTAAAGAAATGTAGTTCTCTATCTACATATACTTTTTATTTACTTTTTATTATATAAAAAATATATATGTATGCGAATAAGAAATTAAAATATGATAATATAGATATAGCGAAGTGACTCGATATATTAGTATCTACGTACATCACTGTCTAAAGAATCGGTTGTTCATCAATCGCTACGTCGTCGAGCCACTTGCATACGAAGACCGAAGCGATACGTTCCGCGATACTTGTTATCGCCGCTGGATTACCGGATTATGTACTACACGGCCGACGAAAGAAAGCTTTCCTGGTAGATTCGCCGACCAATGTCGACGTGCCGTTGATAGCGTGGCCAAGATGTTGTGTCAACGATTACCACGAACGAAAGCGTCTCGCTTCGATAGAGAGGGAGAGGAAGCGTCGTGAAGAGCACGGGACGGAGGACAGGAAGGGAAAAGGGAAAGGACCTCGATCGATGTAAGAAACGCGAGGCGAGTAATATATACCGACGCCAATAAAGGATCGATAACGACATAAATCGAGATATACGGATGGCTACACGGGCGGTGCTTGTACGGCGGAGGATCCAACATGAGCGGCCGCTTATTATGTGCCTGAAGAACGGACCGCGGCCCGGGCAGGGTCGTATCATGGGTGGTCCGTCTGTATGCTAATCCGCATCCTCGCGCACGCCAGGACGGGAAATCACGCTTTACCGAAAGTTCAACTTTGTTTTAAACCGGCTCTTCGCTCCGCTCCGGGGCGAAGCAAGCACGCGCGCGCGCGCGAGAAAGTCGGATCGCTTGTAATTCATATCGGGCGTCAGCGCTTTGTGCATCGCGTCGTGACGGATTAGATTGTATCTGCATATCTCTGCGTATTATCGGAGCCTGTTGTCGGGATTGATATCGTCGCGGAGTGCAGAAGAAGCTCGTTTCGTGAACATAATTCACTCACCGTTTCGCAGAAACGTTGTCGAAATTTTTACGAGAAGTTATATTTCTTTCTTTCTTTCTGCTCTTCGTCATCCAATTTCGTGATGAGTAACGAAAGATTAACGTTTATAAACTGATTGTATTATATTTAAATTACATTGATCGAGAATGTAAACGGTTGGTGATTAACATTTTTCAAGGAGGAAATTTTGAAGTAAGTATATTAGATCGACATCACTCGCGATTGTCGGTTAATATTCGACTTTCTTTTACCGCGAAGCAGCTGATGGACGACGAAATACTAGTTTTCACGGAAACAATCGGAATCTTTATGCCTCGCTTTCACAATATCTCGTTTTTCTGCATGCGCTCGCGCCATTTCCGTCGCAATTTCCGTCTCATGCTATCCGCGTCAATTTCAAGGGGGCGATAATTTAAAACGGCGCAGATCGGTAGCCGGCTGGTATCGTTCGCGTCTTTTAGAGCAACTTCTAAGAGCCGGCAGATCGGCTCTCTCGCATCGGCGTTTCCTGAACGCGTTTGCCTCGCCGCTCTTACGTAAGGTAGGCGTTTAAATGCAAATTCCAGCGCGATGGCAGAGAGACGGCCGAGAGTTTCCAGCTAGAGAAGCGGCCGATCGCTTTACCTCAGAAGCGATGGAAAAGAATGTCGCCCCGTAGCTCTAACGCGCGGTTTCGAAAGGCGCTCCGTCGACTCGCGCGAACCTCCCGTACGGTCATGCAAGTTATCCGAGAAAAATACATCCGGCTTGGAATTTTTCGTCAGCGCGACGGATCATTTTATTCGCGAACATATCATGGCGTTAGATCAGATTATAACACTCTGCTGAACTAAGGAAAATACCTAAAGCTTGAGAAACGTAGGAATAATATTATGACAAGGTTATAACAACACGAGCGAAGCAACTTACAACGCGACGGAATAAGTGTTGCTTTAGCAAGTGGGATAAACTCATGATGTTGTAGCCAAAAATGAATTATAAGACAGTTAACAGAGTTTTTTTGTAAGAGATACAACGATTAATTATCATAAGCAAAAAAGCAGCATACGGGAAAACAAATGAGACAGGAAATTTGTTGTTGCTCTCATTTTAATAAATTATTTTTAAACAATAGAACTTTTATGCGAATATTATGCCGGATATTTTTAGTCAACAGTGTACATAAAAATATTATTATTATGTCCGAATTTCTTATTTTCAGTCAAAGAGATTTATTTCACTTTTGTGGATATAAGTATTTAATTCGTACTTTAATTACAAACCAATTTCTCACGACCAATCGAATCCTAACAGCGACCTTAATCTGACCCATTAGAAAGATGATCTGTAATTACTCTTGGCTCTCACACATGTAGACTGACACGTTGTACACGCTTGCGTGATTCATCGTCCGTTAGTGTACATCGGACTTAATGATAGCGCTATGCGATGTTTCCAAAGGTGGAGGTCGTAGGTGAGAAACGATTTAATTAAATCGTCGGCTCGCTCGTGTCATCGTCGAGTTCGAACGTGGGCAAAACAAAAGGACTGCTCGTCGGAACGCGGAAGAGATGTCGAGGCATCGTAATATTATATATCTCATCGCGAGATAAGGTCATTGCTCGAACATTGTACGCGTAACTCGTAGAACAAGATAACAACATCCGAAAGACATTGCGACTAATCTTTTAAGATTACACAATTTTATTTCTGTACAAGATTTAAAAAATCTTATCGCCCTATTTTTGTCATTGACAAATTTTTTTTAAAAGTTTAGCAAACTGACATTTTATTAGCGAAAATTTGAACGTACAACATTTTTTCTTTATAACTTTTATACGTTTAAGCGTTAAACATTTAAATAATGAAAAAATGTATTAAAACGAGGCATATCAGATTGGGTATTTTGGAACATCGCGACTACTTACATTAGTATTGTTTCGTATATACGTAACAATTTATAATCTTGTTATAAGAATTTGATAATCTTTTACTTGGTTAATCTGTATAAAATAACTTTATTCAAACAAGTTTTCTTCGTTTAACACAATATAATCTCATTTCAAGAATTCCACGTTGAAATTGAAGATATTTTGAAATCAAGAATATTCTTTTTTGTGTGTATGTAGATCAATCGTCTTCCATATTCTCGTTATATTCTTTTTTCCACGACCTACGTTAACACGGAATATTCCGTGTCCCGAGGGCGGAGCAATGAGTCAGGAATCGAGAAATCGGGAATTGTCCGGTGCGACGCTGTTGCGGCCGCGCGATAATCTCGAGTAGTTAAGGGAAAAAATGATCAGCCCACCGTTGCCTAGGTGTCACGTGCACGCTGTGTAGGCAGAAGGCCGGGTCGGTTTGGTATCGAGTCTTTCGGACACAGGTCGTAATGTCTCCCGGCGAAGGAATGGATACGAGAGAGGAAGGAATCTCTCTCTCTCCCCTGTCGTACCTACGAAACCGCGTCGCGTGGGAGAGAAGACGATAGGATCTCGGTGAAGATCGACTTACAGCTTCCGTCGCATCTGACAGAGCACCATGTGCACGATGTCGACTCCGAGGGATAAATCAATAAATAGATCAGCGAATTCCCACGCCTGCCATCCTCGCGAACATAGCGCAATGTCCCACGAGGAGCGGTGCCTTCCTCCTCCATCTCAAATCTAATTTCTTGAGACGGCTTGAACGGTTTATTAGGTGACATTTTTAAAAAGAAACCAAGTACGCTATTATCTAATAATAATATCTTTCCTGTTAGTTCAAATATAATTTATTACTTCCGCGTCAAAACTTTAACAAAGCGTTTGATTTAATACGTCGCATGAGGAGATTAGATAACTTTCTCGACGTAAATCCGCTAAAGGCAATACGCTCGTTACTTTTGTTACAGCATTGAGCATTCGCGTATCTTCGGGGATGTTGCAATCAAAACTTGACTCTCGCCGGTGAAAATAAAAAATGGCGCTCGTCTAAATTCCTCCCGACCTAATTGGTTTTAGCTCCAGACAGACATTAGCGTACTAATCATTATCTGTATATTTCGCCACCGCGTCATGCACAAAATATTATATTATGCTTCGTCATGATTCTCTCGTTGTTCGTGAAGGAACCGTAAAGACGCTTCATAACCGATCACGATATTCGACTTTTTTTGACACGGAACCTGATTTCGCAAACTACTCGTCGTAAATTAATTAAAGGTTTAATGCAGCGAAGCATTGTGCGGCTCTTTGTGAAATAATTCGACACACAACGACATCAGACGTTTTTATAATTGCGGAGCATTTTACACTTAGCGCGGAGAATAAAATTAATTGAAGCCAATTTAGTTTTGACAATCTAAGTAGATAAATTAAACCTATTATAATCAGAGAATCGAATTTACTCTGTTTAATAAAAATCTATGATCGAAACGCTAAACGTTGCTTCTAACGAAAGAGAACATTTTATGTCTGATGCATCAGTCACGTGCTATTGCAGTACCTAGAGGTCCTAGAGTGATGTTTCAGCTGTTGCGATCCAGAAAATATCTATTGCTTCCCCGAGAGCGAAGACTTCTTCTTAAGATTATAACATCGAATTACAACGCAATATTGGACTCTAATTGTCCCACGATGCGGATGATTCGTTAATATATTTCACTTTCACTTTTGCGCGGTTTTAAAATATCGTCGTAACATCCACCGAAGCGTTTGTTATTAAATTTATCACTGTTGCATGACCGCGTCGTCTGCCGGAAGCAACAAACTACTGCATTTTATTGTATAAGTTAACTGCAAACTGATCCAGCAACATTCGCGTGAATAATTGTACAGATTAAAGATTAAGTCTTTTTACAATGGATGTCTGATAAAGGTATACGTGTATCCGCGATGTGTATGCAGACCTTTGGAGAATGTTTCTCGTCTGGCATTATGAAATTTACACACCACGCCTCCGATTACCTCGGTTCGCGCCAGCCGTCTTGCGGCAGCGTTTCTCGGTGCAATGCGCTCCGGTATTTCCGAAGGATTCTAAGAATGAACACTGGTATGCCCTGTTCTCTCGCACAAAGGAGCAAGGGTTAGCAGTGAAAAAACGAAGAATCGGCGAAGACATCAGAATAAGAGCAAATCGCAGGCGTTCGTGAAATTACTTTACAAATTGTTCTACTAGCGAAACCAGCAACACAACTGCTTCCGGTACTTATTTCCGGTACGTCTTTACTTTAAGCTTTAAGCAACCGAAAGAGAATTCAAAGCGGATCTGTTCGATAATTTTTAAATGGGTTACTCTAACACTTCTCGCTGTTTGCTTCCGAGATTTCTTCACCAAGCTCGAGTTTTAAAAATTGAATGCTATTACTATTTAGTAATTTAAATGTTGTTAAAAATAGAAAAAAAAAATGAACGAGTTATAATGGAAAGACAGAATCATAATAGACCAATTTTAATTTTAAACAAGTTAATAAAAAATGCATTAAAATGATGTATTTAAATTCCATATTTAGTAATATTTAACAGTTATCATAATTTATAGCACAGGCGCATGCACACATTAAATATGTATAATTTAATAACATTAAATAGCAAAGCGTTTAAGATAAGATAAACATTTTTTATTTAAATAAGAATATGTGATATATTAACTGTTTATTAAATTCCACGTTTTTCTCTTTAAAATATGTCACACGTATTATAAGTATACATATACAATAAAAAACAAAATAATATTGTTTATTATAATAATGCATAATTGCAGGTACGAACAGTTATGTATATTATTCAAAAAACAAGAAACAGTGCGTTATGTACACGCGGATATTAAGCAGCATTAACTTTATATTAGAGTAAAAACTCGTGAGATTATCCGGCGTAATTGCAGTTACATCCTGTGGCATAGCTTCTCCTGGTATTTACATCCCATAAATTACGCAACCGAAGACTGTTATTTAGAGTAATTTCAAGTTGATCCATGAGTTCACTGTTGCACACCGGACGACATTATGCTACTATAATTTGGTCTTAATTAATTGTTTGTGAAATCTTTGACACATGATACTGTTATACATACAGTTTAGTTACCTATTATAAATAACACAAATGCTTAATTTCAAATTGCAGGATGGAATCATTAAAATGCAAATGTGGAATCTTACAACGTAAAATAGTAAAATTAGGGACTGGGGCTAGATACAGTATAAAAATACTTTAATAATTATAACTTTAGTTTATATATTCTATTAAGAAGCATAAGACATAGCTCTGATTGATTAAAAAAATATTGTGTAATAAATTAAGAATTATATTATTTATAACAAATGTTATAAAATGTAATTTAGAGCTTATTTGGCAAGTTCATGCCGTATAGTATTTATAGATATATTGTATAATATCTATTAATTACACGTTGCGCCGCTTGTCCTAATGGTTTCTCTATAATCAGGACTATTAAGTCAAGTTAGCCGTCTAATAGGCAGAATCGGTTTGAGAGAGAGGCGTCGGAACCATTACTTTACAAAGCAATAATTAATAAATGAGTAGAAACCATCCCCGATGCTTAATGACGTATTGGCCGAGTCCAAGCGCTATTAGATCTTTATGGACGCGACAACAATTTGTGTCATATATCATTACAAGATCAAGAGCAAATATTAAACTCGATGATACGATAAATCCCGAGTGCAACACAACGCTTACAGCATCAGTTGTAACAAAATCGACATCGACAGAAAGCTGAAATCAAGATGCATGTTAATTCCCAAAGCAATTTTTATTTAATAATTATACGTGTGATATCTCTCTCTCTCTCTCTCTCTCTCTCTCTAAATTTATATATTACTTGAGTTATTAATCCAAGTATAGATAAAATAAATATTTCAGTGAGGCAATACGATTTTTAAAATTATACGTATGATAAATAAATTAAAGTAAGATTAATTTAAGTCGCCAATGCGCATCGGCAGGTTCGGAAATATGTTTGTACGGCATTCAAAACAGGCAGCCTTCTCGTACAAAGAATTCTCAGGAATGAGAAGAAGTCGAAGAAGAAGTTGACTGCCAACTGAGCAATTGGCTTGATTACGCCATTGTGCAGCAGCAGAAACACTTCTTTCGCGCTATTGTCCGGGTGTATTAAAGCGTTGCCTGTGTATCACGAAAAGTCGACGAACGCGTTGCACGGATTGCCCGATTCGGATCAGTAGAAACTAGATCGCAGTCCATTCGTTCCGGTGTAGCGTTACAAATCGACGAGGGCAAGAGTGTTACCAATCGAAAGTTCCTATCATATCCGATCACTGAGTGACGAACCACGTTATAACGGAACATTTCCACTACGACATGCCGATCGTGATGGAAATTGCTCTCGGTTAAACGTCCGTATTAAATTCAGCGAGACTTCTTTTCGAGAAACGTATGCATCATGCTGCAAGAATACAGGCTTCAATTCCATGGAGCATTTTCCGCTCAGTAGGATGTTCAATGAATATCCGTAGCAAATTTATTCCGCAGCGTCATCACAACTGGACAATGCAACGAGATATCATTATTTAGAAGGAGAGTCATAGAATTCTGAAGAAACGTTTATAACATCCGGAATTTTGTTCGGAAAATGTTGAAATTTTTTATGGGGAATTTAGAATGACATAAATATTTGATACAACTGTATTCCGTAACAATCATGATTGTGTATAATGTGTACCAAATTTTCCAAGGTTCGATCATCCGTAAACAATCTCATTCCGCGCTTCGCCGAATCAAAAGGCGTGCACGAGCGAACTGGACCCTAACGATCGCGTCGTTGTGTCGCCAGCGGCGGTCCAGCGTGCCCGCTTCCTTGTTTCTCGGGACCCGAGCATCGGACTCGGGCATGCGTTACACTTCTAATGACGCACCGCGCGGCATTACGTTCATCACACGGAACGGGCGGCGCGGCGCGGCGCGGCACGACGGGCGTGTACATGCGTGTGCGTCTACGTGCGTCTTATGCGCGGGCAGGACGCGTGGCCGGCCAGCCGGCCGGCCAGCGGCGCGTTACTTTCACTCGATCTTGCTCGCTCCTGCTCGCTCGTAGCCGGTCCGCTCGATGCTCCTCTTCTCTCACTTGAAACTCCTTCGGGCTCACAACAGCTCTCCTCAACGGTGGCGCGGGCGCGCACCATCGTCGGCGTGGCACCGTCCACGGTACGGCGTCTCCCTTCTCGCCTCGCCCCGCGATCTAATCTTAATTACCATTTTACTCTTCCTTTCGAGCAAGCTGCAGCTGCGGCAACTGCGGAAACGCAGGCCGCCGACTCGCCGGTTTACCTTTCATCCGCTCCTTTTTCACTTCGTTTTTTATTTCTTTCTCTCTGTCTCTCTCTCTTTCTCTCCCCGCCGAGTGGAGAACGCTCGTTCTCGAGATCGATGAGGTCGCCCACTGCGCGCGCGCGGGGGGGACGCCAAAGACGCGCGTTTTAATTGCAATTTTTAACACGTCGCGCCAGTGAAACGCGTTTTCGCGAGGCGGAAGAGAAACTTTGAGCCTGTAGGATGTGTTCACGAACGAGTAGGTGGTGTACCAAACGTTTTTTATGCATTTTGATTGCACGGACAATGGACATGTGATCACATCTCGAAGTGCTTTAGTTTAAATCGGTAGGTCTACAATCGTTCCTATTTACACAATAGTTTCCGATTATTTATACACGTTTAGATATAGCCAACAAAATGATTTAATCGTAAATCGTCGAGAGCACAGACACATTTTTTGCAATTATAGTTTAATAGCATATATTGACGACAGAATATTCTCTTTGCGCATTTTTTGTACGATTAGCATTTTTTATCTTTTATATTTAATTGTACTCTAAACAGCATAAATTACGTTGCGTATGTGCAATGATACCATTTGTTTAAAAAAAATTGTGATTTAATGTTATCTTTTTTTTAACGTTTTACAATTAAAGTACTATCTTATTGAACTCTATTTCGCAAGATCGCTGAAGAATCATGCCAAAGTCGAACGGTCTCTTGATGGAATTTATCTCAATAAGATGCCGTTATTTGGAAATATACATATTGCAAACGATGTGAACGCTACCCGATTTGTGGATTGAAACGATCCACCGTTAGCGAATTCGGTCATCTCGGCAGGTGGCTGGAAAATGAATTTCGCATCCGCGCTATCGCGAGCGTGCGTCTGTAATGACGAGTTTCGAGCGCGCCGGGTAGAAGCGGGAGATAGTTAGGCTATAGGAGTTTTGCCAGGAGGTACCGCGCTTGAAGTTTCTATATATAGGAAACGAGAACGAGGTTTTTATCTTCGGTATATCCTGATACCGCGTGAAACTCTAGGTGTGCCGATGCAGCACGAACCGAGCACTGTCCGATGCGCCAAATCGGTAACGATCACCCAATCCGCAGTAGATACGGCGCGAAGAGTCAGCCAACCGAGTCCTTTTAAAGAGTATCCTCCTAATTCGATCCCTCGCCTTGATTTGAATGTGTCTTCCTACATACATCTGAATACTGGGACGTATACATAACGTATATATATAGGAATAAGAATGCAAAACGGTTGTAATTAAAAGATGACATCTCGATGTACATCAAATAAATATGAAACAATACAGAGATATATTATCTTCGAAACGACACAATCAGTTTCGTGAACGCCAGCCTACATAAATATAATAGCATTTCGTATCGGCAAATTCTATACATTGATGCAAGCATCACAAGTGTGGGTCCGCTTGAGCGGCGAACGGACGAGAGATCGTTCGCTCTGGATCGCGAAACCGGCGCCGTTTAAATTGTCGCGCACTGCCCGGGAGCTGATTCCGAGCGGCGAGTGGACGCCAGGAATCGGCGATCGAGAGTAGCGGCGCGTACACGGGATCCACACGATCGACGAGCGCGACGAGCGTAAGAGAGATAGAGCGCACACACGTTGTGGGCGGGGTGGTCCAGAGAAAGCCTCGCGCGCACTCGCGGACCGCTCGCTCTCCGCGAGCGTCGAGTGCGCTCTCGGCTACTCTCGTACGGGAGAGACACGTACACACGCCCGTGCCACCGCGAGGCGTGTGCCGTTTTTTACTTTTAACTGTAAGGAATCGGCGGCCGCTCTCGGTCTCGCTTTACTCGCGTTTTAGACGGGACGGGCGAGAGAGAAGTCACTCTCTCGCGCGCGCCGACGATATCGGCGCGGACGAAACGCGGCACGTATAGTGACGCGGAGCGTAGTGCAAGAGCAGACACGCGCATTAAGCAGGAATGCGAAAATTAATTACTCGGGATACTTGACCGAAGGAAAAATCTGTAAGAGTAATATAGGTGGGACTGAAATATAACTGGGATGGAAAGAGAGGGATAGCATTCGACATTTCCAACGCAATTTATTTTTTACATTCCTCGAAGCTCAATGTTTGATTACCTTCTTATTACAATAAAGTCTAGAAGCAGTAGAATTACTGTTTTTGTTAGTGTCCTTGCTTCTATTTCTTCAATTTCGCAGTTATAAAACAGCGAGATACTTTTAACATCGTTTACTTTTGTATGATCAAAATCCTTGATGATTAATGTGTTTACCTTAATATCTTAAATTCAGATATCTTTTACACTAACGTCTTGAAACGAATTAATAATAAATGGATAATCCAGTTCCTGGTGACTATACGTACGTTTTCCATGGATGTTAGAATGCGGATTCTTGACTTTTTTCCGAGTAGAATAGAAATAGGGAAATAGCTCTCTCGCGAAGCAACATGCAATAACATCCAATTAAATGTCATTATACGCTCTTGCGAATGATTTCAGAAGGAATCATGTCTCTTGAACAGCGATACGAAGAAGCCATAATATTGATACTAAGCATTTATGCAATTTTCTTCTTCTAGAGAAATTCGGAAGCTGCGAAGTGTCCTTCGAGAATGCATTTTTGTTGTATATAAGCAATCGAATAGCTTGGAAATTAGTAAAATAAATTTTGTAAAAAAATATCTGTTTACTTATGTAATATAATTTAAAATAGATAAATAATAGTATTATAATAACATCGCAGATAGTAAGAAATAATTATATTAATCTAATAATATTTTTTTTAATATACTAACAAAAATTAGGATTTTTTAATAAAAGAGTACACCCGCAAAATACTTCATTCGATTCGCATCTTCTATCAAGAGAAGGATTGAAGAAAGTCGATAGAAATGCGTCGCCATAACATTCAATTCAAAGTCGCGTCAAAATTATCCGTAGGTTTTACCTAGCGACCGACTGTGTCAAGAAGCACTCCGAAGACACGCACTTGCGTACGATGAAGTTACAGATCAGCCGGTCGGTCTAGTTTCTTCCGCGGCTTATATCCGTGCGATGAAAGCGAAGAGACTCTCTCGTTTGGCCGTGGAAGGATTGAGCGATACTGGATACGTCGTTGGGCACGAAAGTAATATCGAAAGTGAAGCCGCCAACGACCGACAAAAAGTATGCGAGATACTCTCCGGATCCGGCCGTCCGTTTCCTCGATCATCCCATTAGACCGCTCGAAAGCGGATAGCCTGGCTAGCTGGACTTGACAGTTTCCGATAAAATCGAGATCGTATTCGCGCGTAATGATAGCTATTTAACCAGTCGCGATTGGAGCTTTAATACTAGTTGCGTCGCACTAAATAGTTCCATTTAAGGTCCGAGTGGATGGTTAAACTTAAACGCGTTCGACGGTTTCTCATGAGTATGATAGTTACTTGTCGCTCAATACAATCACGTGCTACCTAACGCTCAACAATTTCATTACACTGATTTTTATTTTAATATGCATTTATTTATAATTACATTATCCCGATTAATTATTTAGACAATATCCATTATATCTTTTTATCCTTTAAGAATCTTTTCCTAGTAATTACTCATAAAACATAAGCAAGTATTCTGCCATTAAACTGAGCGATATTGGAGATAATCATTGTTAGGCTATCATCTAATAAACTATCTGGCAATTTGTGTAACCCGTTCCAGTCATTAAACGACTAAACTCTAGTTATTATAGATATACTCATGTGCAATTGAGGTCAAAATTTATAGAACGGTATAGAACGGCTGTACGAAAAAATTTGATAATTTTGCAGCTTGTAGGGGTGTATATCTTATCATAACGTATAACTTATTGCCAAAATATAAAGTCATAAAGCCACTAGTTACGATCACTGTCGTGCTCCATTAATATTATCGTGTATTTTATTATTCATGTTTTTCAATTTACGTTTACTTTATAATTAAATTGTACTAACTACAAATTAAATG